>NW_027185764.1:46968463-47029147 GCF_028583685.1 Petaurus breviceps papuanus | reverse complement strand
GAGCACATGTTCCTTAGGCAGATGATGAATAGCAATATTTGGAACATATAATAAATATTCTTTCTTGCTAATGTATTACATTTTATTAGCTAGATCAATATTACTGTAATTTCCACCCATTACCATCCCATTGCTGTGAAGTACATAAAAAATATTTACATTAAGACTGATCAAAATTGCGACCACGTATATTAAAATATGAATGACATATAATCAGAATTTTCTGTTTCTACTGCCTCCAGTTATTTGTGACCCCAAATATGAAGTTCAAGTTTACACTTAATAGCACAATTATGTAAATCTGTAATTCTAACACGGAATTACAGCTGGTAATGATCAATAATTATATTTATGTATGATGTGAAGTTAATACTGCCACCATAGATTAATGTAAACAACAAAATTATTTCTGCAGTCAAGAGCTAACAAATCATCATAAACAAAGAGAACTAAAACAATCTCTTCAGAGCTTAATTCCTCCAGCATAGTAAACAGATTTTTTATTTCCATTGAATGTTAAAGTGCTGATTAAAGAAAACACAGCTCTACAAAAATTCCACAATGGCTGAATCTTTTTACGATACATTTTAAGTATTTCTCTCTCCTACCAAGGGGGGTGAAGACACTAAAGAATCTCCATCAGGCTATCGTGTTAGAAGGTTTGGAAGACAATAGAGATGGAGAAATATAGGGATTCTAGAGGGGAAAAGATAACCTAAAAGAGTAAAGGAAATTAGATCATTCATTCGTTTGTTCATTCATTCACTCATTCTTTCAAATCATTTATTCATTCATAAACTATTCAAAAGTTCTTCCCTTAGCCCTATTGCATGGTTGCTACTGCCTTAGATCTCCTCTGCCTCACCCTCAAAGTTCTGTAAAAAGTTCTCTGTACAATGAAGTCTCTATTTTCTCACCACCTACTCTCTACTTAACCCTTTTCAATTTTTCTTCTGCTCTCACCTTACTACAGAAATGGCTCTCTAAAGGGAACTGATGAAAAACTAATGATCCAATCCTATACCTTTTTTTCAATTTTTAGTTTCTTTAATCTCTCTCTTTTAACATTTAACATGGTTGGTCATTTCTCCTCCCTCTCCTCCTTAACCTCAAACTCTTTCCTTCTTTGGTTTCAGAGTGATTGTACTTCCTTGGTTTTCTTCCTACATTTGTTCCCTTTTTAAAATCACTCTTTTAATATATCTTCCTCCTATTCCCCCCATTTCTGTACTTACTCCTCTTCCTTCTTTATATTCTTGCTCTTGGTTTTATTCATTACTATACTGTCAGCTATCTCTTGTAATTTAATGACTCCCAAACTATATCTGCAGCCTTGATCTTTTCTCTCAGCTCCAAAGCCAGGTTTTCAACTGATAATAAAGAATCTTCAACTGAATGTTTGCACCTCAACTATAGTTGATTGTTGCTTCCCTCCCTCCCATAAATAAAATTTTAATTGTGATTTTACTATATATGTTGGTGATATTTACCCAGTCTTCCATATTTGAAACCTAGTGTTACCTTACAACTTTCAATACCCAATCAGATATAGTCCAATATCCGGAGTCCAGCAATTCTATTTCTGTGACATCTTTTACTTCTTAATTCCCCATAGACTTTGCTTGAGGATGTTAAGAAGTTCCCTAGAGTAGTAATTAAAAAATCAACAGACATGCCAATGGTTTAGGAAATGCAGAAAAAGTCCCATGCCTCATCACTAGCACATTGCCAATTTAGATAGAAACAAAGTAATTATATTCATTTAGCATAGCCTATCCGTATGACTATAAGCAAGGATATCATATGTAAACTCATCTTAATGAATCAACATCAGAAGAACTGAATCTACTTTCATGTCTTATAAGTCAGATATGACCTTACTATGATATTCATTCATTCAAAAAGATTCATTCATTCAAAAATGATTAAGCCCTACTATAGATGACATTTCGCACTAGTCTCTAGGAAAAATACAGATATAAGTATTACAATCTAGTGCAAGGGAAATAGTTTCAATAATGCTAGAGTTGTGGATAGGAATAGTATCTTTCTGATAGTGCAACAAAAGCTTTTATTTTGTGGAACTTATTAAGTTCCTATTATGAGCTAGGAGAAATAAAAACAAAATCATGACATGGTCTTTACCTTTAGCAACCTGGGAATATTCTGGATATCCTTTATGACAAAATACTACTAATAATAACCAGTTTTTGCAATTGATGTGTTTGGATGCTGTGATTTGATCCACAGTCAATGAAAATGTATTTACTATATGTCAGACCCCGTACTAAAGGCTAGAGATACAAATACAAAAAATAAGACATTCCCTTTCCTTAAGGAATTTCTGTTCTAGTTTCTGTTCAAGAGCAGGCAACATGTATGGGATAGGGATGGTAATGGTCATGTGCTTGTTCCAGGGAGTTGCAGAGATAATGAATGGAATCAAAGTAATTCACCTATTGTTTCCAGGAATGTTGGTGGGGGAGTTGATGAGAGCAAGAAGTAGAAAATTGAGGGGAAAGGGAAACTTAAAGAGGTGGTATGACAGGAAGAAGGCTGGAGTGCAGTACAGTAGGTCAGGACCATTCTTCTCTAAACATATATATGTATATGTAAATATATACATATATATGCATATGCAACAAATAAGGATGCATATATGAAGATACAAATGAATACATGCACATATGCACACATGCATACATATACATATAATACATATATAGTTATACAGCACCCTGTATAAATTAAGATTGACTAACTTAAAAGTGCACTAAGACTTTTGGGACATCCCATATTATTTGTGGAGCCTCATAATATCCTCGTGAAATAGATGCTATGGGCATTATTATCTCACTTTAATATATGAGGAAACTGAGGCTTAGAGAAGTTAACTGATTTGCCCTAAACTATAATTAACTGGAAAGTAGAATCCTAGTCATCCTCCTACTCTAGATATTCTACACAGAATTTAGCTTCTTTTCTAGTCATCCATTTCTCTGATGACATACTTAATCACCTATCTATACAACTCTTTTCTCATAATGTGTTCTAATTTACTTGTGCACCCTATGCACTTTGCCATTTGAATGACACTCAATTTTACATATAAGTACACACTCTTTAAATTTAAAGGCTCTGATTCAGTTCTTAGTAACATTTATCTCCATATCATCTTGTGGCAAGATTATTAGCACATAATCTAGGATTATCTTCATATTGACATTTTGCTTGTTTGTTAGCACTACAAGCAAGGTAACTGGTGGTGAAATGTTACATAAAATAATGATTTTTGTTTCCTTTGGATGAATATCTACAAAATCAACTTTGGCAAAAAAAATTTATTGTCTTCTATAGTAGACTATGACCAGGCATGTTTCAGCAGGCCCTATGGTACAGACAGAATTTCAAGAGAAGATCCCAGGTTATGGTACCTCCACAAATTCAAGCCATGTGAATTTCTGTACTTCAAAGTACTGAAGACTTCTAGAAGGTAGACTCTTCCATGCAGACAACTAGAGGACAATAGTTTCCTTGATGAAAATACAGTAAAAGGCACATGTAGCCCCAGAGCATAAAAATGTATACTTGCCAAATGTGGAGCTGGAAAAGACTTTTGACATTCCTTTGGACTGCAAGGAGATCAAATCAATCAATACTTAAAGAAATTAATTCCACCTATTCATGACAAAGTGAAATACTGAAGCTGATGCTTAAATATTCTGGTCACATAATGAGAGTATTGGATTCATTGGAAAGATGCAGATGTTCAGAATAGTTGGAGGCAAAAGTAAAAGGGAATTGCTGAGGATGAGATGAATTGACAATGTCATGAAAACGATAAACAGACTTTGAGAGATGGTGGAAGATAGAAAGACCAAATATGATATGGTCCATGAGATCACTGAATGATTTAACAACAGGATATTTTTTTTCTTGTTCTGCTTACTTCACTTTATGTCATTTCATGTAAAGTTTCTCATGCTTCTCAATATTTATGGTATTTGTCATTTCTCATGGCATAATAACTTTCTCATTGCAATCTTAATTCATAATCCATTTAGCTATTCCTTAATTGACAGGCACTTATTTTGTTTCTAACTTTTTTACCACACATACAACAAAAAAACAACTTGCTGCTATGAACCATGTCTCAATTAATTAACTATTTATAATAAAAATTTTGTTGTTTTTACCATGTGTAAATGATTGTGCTAAGAACTGGGAATACAAAAAAGGAAAGCAGAGAAACATTTCTGCTTTCAAAGAGATCAAATTTGAATGGGGAAGACAAAATATATAGATTTTAAGTGCAAATCAGAGGGAAAAGTCCCATGGTACTTATGGTAAAGTAGAAAAGCAGATAGCATTGCATCTTCTTTAATGTAAATCCTGCTGATAAAATCATTTTCCTTTTCTGATTATGAATCATTTAAAAAGACTTTAATGACAAGGCAGTTATTTTGCAGTTCTCCAATCATTATAGCTTCTTAAAAGGTCCTATTTATTAAAATAAAAACAAGTTAACTAATGTTTTACTCATTTTGTTTCACTTAGTTTCTAGTTTTATTTATTAAGTCAGAAGTTCTATAATTTTTTATTTTGTTAACCTATAATTTGATTTTAATATTTTATATTTCAGCATTTATTAATGATTTTCCATTTGCTTTTGTTTTTAAGTTGCATGTTCAGCTAATTGATCTAGTATTTACATTTTTTTTGTTGATTAAAATATTTAGACATACAAACCTTCCCCTGAGCATTGATTTGGCTGTATGCCCCAAAGTTTTGTTATGCTGTTATATTGTTGTTAACAATGAAAGGATTTGTTCTTTGATTTTTTTAAAGTTAAATTACTTGATTTCCAATTAATTGTTATCCTATTTTTCACTAACACTTTTTTGAATCTTTATTGCGTTGTGGCAGTAAAGTGTGTTTACTATTTCAGTTGTTTGCTATTTTTCCCCAGGTTTTTTTTTATGTGAAGGTGTCTAGGACATTGGGGATTTATGTAAACATCTTTCTATTTGAATTTAATAATTGGCACAGGCTTATTATGTCTAAATTTTCTAGAAGTCTATTCAGTCATTTGACTTCTTTCTTACTTGTTTTCATTGGGTTTCTCTAGGTCTGAAAGTGATACATTAAAATCTCCTGCAATTATTGTTTTGATATGTCTCTACTGTCTCTTCCTCCCTGTACCTCATTTAGTTTTTCTGTTACATATTAACACATATGTTAAGCAGTTATATTTATTCATTTTCTATGGTGATTTTCAGCATAATGTACTTATTCTATTTATCTTTCTGTGTTTCTTTTTTTGTTGCTGTTTCCACTGCCTTGTCTGAAATCATTATTAGTATTCCCCACTTGTTTGCTTCAGTTGAAGCATTACATATTTTCCTCTATTCCTTATTTTAATTGGATGACTCATTATTTTTCAAATATGTTCCTTTTAAATAATATACTGTCAAATTCATCTTTCTAATGTTTTCTGGTGTTCTCTTCAATTTTGTTGGTGAATTCATCTCATTCACATTAACATCAATGATTGTCAAGTTTGTTGATATTATTCATCTTTAGTTTTCCCTCACTTTGCCATCTCCCTTTTACATTATTACAAAAAACAAGAGACTGGAGAGAAATTGTGCTTAATGTAAGTGCTCAGAAAATCCAATGTAAAGTTATAGTGTATGAGACTTAATTGTCAGGACAAATACTTTATATTTTACCCTAGAACTTATTAAAATAAATAAATAAATATTTTAAAAGTTGTATCTTTTGATAGAGAGGTAACATGGTCAGGTCTGTGAATTATGCACTAAAAGAAATCACTTTGTCAGCTATGCGGATGGTAGATTAGAATGGGAAGAAGCTTTAGGGTGATTTATCAAGAAGTTAATGCAACAATCCAGGTGAAAATTAGAGAAGACTACAAGTAAACTGGTATCTTTGTGAATGGAGAGTATCATAGGAGAGATCATGTAGAAGCATAAAAGCAAAAAACAAACAAATTTTAATAGCTAATTGGAAATGGGGATGGGTAAGAAGAATAAAGAACAAGAGTGCAAAACTGGAAAAATTCTATTACCTCCAACAGGAATGGTAAAGTTTAGAAGAGGGGTGGGTTTGAAAAGAATGGCAACAACATAATTTATACATATTTTGTCTGAGAAGTTTATAGGCACCTGCTACAGTAAACAAAGAATTCATGACTAAATAAGAGATAGAAAAGATCACATAAAATAAACTGGGCAACTTTGTTTACACATAATTAAAAAGTTTTTGCACAACCAAACCAATGTGGTTTTGTACTCCGCCATGAGCTCTTTGATTCAATGATGGTGACCTCTTTGCTGTTCTATGAGCAAGACATTACATTCAATATCTCAACTCCAACCATTTTCTCTAGCTTTCCCCTATACCTGGAATATTCTCCCTGCACATCTACTCCTACTGGTTTCCCTGCTTTCCTCTAAAGGTCAATTAAAATATTGTTTTTTACAGGAAGTGTTTTTCAGTTCTTCCTAATGTTAGTGCCTCCCCTATATTAAAGACCAGATAGAGCACCAGATCTACAGTCAGGAAGACTCATATTTCTGAGTTCAAATCTAGTCTCAGACACATGATATGATCATGGGCAAATCACTTAACCCCATTTACTTCCATTTTTTCATCTGTAAAATAAGTTGGAGAAGGAATTGATATATCACTCCAGGATCTTTGCCAAGAAAACCTCAAAAGGGGGGCAGAGCCAAGATGGCAGAGTAAAAGCAAGAACTTAGTTGAGCTCATGCTCCAACTGCCTCTAATACCTGTAAAAAATGACTCTGAATAAATTTTAGTGCTACAGTACCCACAAAGTGACAGAGAGAAACAAATCTCCTGCTGAAGGCAGCCTGGAAGGCTGACAGGAAGAGTCTATCACAATGGGCTGGAAGTGGAGCACAGTCCTGCATGGACCACACTGGCACAGACCCATGGCACAGACCAGGCCAGAACAGATTTCAGGGGACTGAATCATTGGCAGCTGTGGTGGTTTCCAGACTTCTCAACCCATAAACAGCAAAAATAAAGTAAAAGGTCAATGAGGGAATTCTGTTGATCTTGGGTGAGAGAAGAATAAGTTGGCCCCTGCATCCAGGGCAGTGGAGGTGGCAGCAACTGCAGCTGCTGCCATTGTGGCTGCCTCCTGAGATCTAAATCCACAAATCATAGGGAAACCAAGCGACTGTACAGATGACTTTCTTTGCTGGAGCTGAGGCAGAATTACCTTGTTTTGCCCTGCTTGTATCTAGGTTGAAGTATTGGGCAGCAGTGCTGGGGTAAGGAGTGCTAGTGTGGAAGAGCTTGTTGAAACTGTGGAGAGGCAGTCCTCCTCAAAGTTCTGAGGCAGGTGCCTAGAAGAAGCTCTGACTACAGTTGCACAAAATCCCAGAAATTTGGAACACAGCACTCTCCACTCTGGAAGCAGAGTTCTACTGCAGCAAAGACCTCAAAAGTAAAGTAATTGGCTGGCAAAATGAGCAAACAGAGGAAGCAAAACCAAAATATAGAATCATTTTTTTGGTGGCAAAGATAATCAAAGCATAGATCCAGAAGAAGACAGCAAAGTCAAAACTCCTGTATCAAAAGCCTCCAAGAAAACTATGGAAGAGCTAAGAGGGATTTTGAAAATGAAGTAAGAGTAGAGGAAAAATTGGGAAGAGAAATGAAGATGCAAGAAAATCATGGTAAGTGAGTCAACAGCCTGCTAAAGGAGACCAAAAAAATTATTTAAGAAAATAACACCTTAAAAAATAGACTAACTCAAAAGGTAAAAGAGGTCCAAAAAGTGAACAAGGAGAAGACTGAATCAAAAAGAACAATTGACCAGGAATTTCAAAAACTCACTGAAGAAAATAATTCTGTCAAAATTAGATTGGAATAAATGAAGCTAATGATTTTATGAGGAATCAAGATACTATAAGACAGATCCAAAGAAATGAAAAAATGGAAAGCAATGTGAAATATCTCTTTGGAAAAACCACTGACCTGGAAAATAGATCCAGGAGAGATAATTTAAAAATTATTGGACTACCTAAAAACAATGATAAAAAAAAGAGCCTAGATATCACCTTTCAAGAAATTATGGAGGAAAACTTCCCTGATATTCTTGAACAAGAGAGCAAAATAGAAATTGAAAGAATTCACTGATTGCTTCTTGAAAAGGATCCTAAGAAGAAAACTACTAGTAATATTATAGCCAAATTCCAGAGCTCCCAGGTCAGAGAGAAAATATTACAAGCAGTCAGGAAGAAACAATTTGAGTGTTGTGGAAACACAATCAAGATAGCACAAGATCTAGCAGCTTCTACATTAAGGGACTGAAAGGTTTGGAATATGATATTCTGGAGGTCAAAGGACCCAGGATTAAAACCAAGAATCACCTACCCAGCAAAAGTGAGTATAATATTTCAGGGGAAAATATGGACATTCAATGAAATGTAGGACTTTCAAGCATTCTTGATGAAAAGACCAGAACTGAATAGAAAATTTAACTTTCAAATACAAGAGTCAAGAGAAGCATGAAAAGTAAGAAGGAAAGAGAAATCATAAGGCACTAATTAAAATTGAACTATTTACATTCCTACATGGAAAGATGATATTTGTAAGTCTTGAGACTTTTCTCAGTATAAGGATAGTTGAAGGGAATATGTTTATGTATGGGTGTGTGTGTATATACACAGATATACATAGAGAGAGGGCACAGGGTAAATTGAATATGAAGGGATGATATCTAAAAAAGAAAATTAAGAAGTGAGAGAGGAATATATTGGGAGAAGGAGAAAGGGATAGATAGAATAGGGTAAATTATCTCAAATAAAAGAGGCAAGAGAAAGCTATTACAATGTAGGGGAAGAGCAGGGAGATGAAAGGGAATGAGTCAACCTTACTGTCATTGGATTGGGCTTAAGGAGGGAATAACATACACACTCAATTGGGTATCTTACCCTACAGGAAACTAGGGAGGAAAGGGATAAGAGGGAGGATGATAGAAGTGAAGACTGCAAACTCTTTTGGAAAGGGAAAAGGTCAAAGGAGAAATTAGAATAAATGGGAGGGGGCAGGATAGGATGGAGGAAAATATAGTTAGTCTTTCACAATATGATTACTATGGAAATGTATTGCATAACCATACATGTATAACTTATATTGAATTGCTTATCTTCTCAGTGGGGATGGGTGAGTAGGGGAGAAGGGAGAGAATCTGGAACTCAAAGTTTTAAAAACAAATCTTAAATAATTGTTTTTTATTTGCAACCAGGAAATAAGATATGCAGCCCAGGGGGTATAGAAATCCATCTTGCCCTACAATAAAGTAAGTGGAGGGGGAAAGCAGGTGATATAAGATAGGGCAGATTGGGGGAAGGGGTATCCAGTATGCTTGCCATCTTGGGGTAGGGAATAGGGGAGGAATGGGGAGAAAATTTGTAAGTCAAAATCTTGTGGAAATGAATGTTGAAAACTAAAAGTAAATAAAGAGTACTTCTGTGGGGGCAAAAATATAAGAAAGAAAAAGAAACCCTCAAAAGGAGTCAAAAAGAGTCAAGCTCTACTGAAGCTACTGAACAATAACAACAACCCCTGTGTTAATTATATCCTATTTCTTTTGCATGTAGTTTATTTGTACATATTTGTTTACTTGTTTTTTGCATTATATTGTTTGCTCCTTGATGGCATAGACTATCTTTTTCTTTTTTCCCGACTACTTAGAATAGCACTAAATGTTTATTCATTCATTTATTTATTTATTTTAAGCAATCGGGGTTAAGTAACTTGCTCAAGGTTACACGGCCAGTTATTTCTGGGTGTGATGCTAAGTATCTGAGCCCGGATTTGATCCCCAGGTCATCCTGACACTGGAGCCAGTGCTCTTACTTGCTGACCTGAGCACTAAATGTTTATTGACTGAATTACTGACAAAAATTAAGAGGGAAACATTTGCTAGGAAAAGAATATTTACATCAAGTTTCTATAATAAAGACATCATTTCCAAGATATACAAGAGACTGATTCAAATTTATAAGAATAAGAGCATTTTGTAATGTTCAAATTATATGAACAGGCAATTTTCAAAGGAAGATATTTAAGCTATCAAAAGCCATAAGATAAAATGCTCTAGATCACTAATAATTAGAGAGAAGTGATTTAAAGTAACTCTTAGAGTTCACTTCATAGCCTTCAGACTGGCAAAGCTGACAAAAAGGAAAATGATAAATTCTGGAGAGGTTGGAGAAAAACACGTATGTTACTGTTTGGTGGAGCTCTGGTAGCCTAGATGACTAGAAAAAAAATTGTAACTATATACTAAATGATGTGAAACACCATCGCCTTTGACCCAGTAATACCTCTGTTAACCCTATATGCCAAGAATTAAAAGAAAGAAGTAAAGGATCCATGCATATAAAAAAAAAGTTTATATCAGATCTTTTTGTAGTAGCAAATCACTACAGATGAAGTGGTGCTCCTTACTGAGCCAATATAGTATTGTAATAGTATTGTAGTATTGTAATAATATTATAACATAAACTTTTTTGAAAGGAATGGTTCAAAGAAACCAAGAAGTCTTAAAGGAACTGATACAGAGAGAAGTGAACAGAAATAGAAACAATTTATACAATATCAACACTGCAAAGATAAAAAAAAATTAAAGTCTTAAGTATTCCGATCAATGCAATACCAACCATGATTGCAGAGGAATGATGAGAAACTTTATTATTCACCTTCTAAAGGGCAGGTGATACATTTAAGATATAGAATGAGACATATATATTTGCTTTTTGGAGGGCAATTGGGTTTAAGTGACTTGCCCAAAGTCACATGGCTAGTGTGTCAAGTGTCTGAAGCCAGATCTGAAGTCAGGTCCTCCTGACTCCAGGGCCAGTGCTCTATTCACTGCACTACCTAGTTGCCCTGAGACATATATTTTTTAAAATGACCTATGTGCAAATTTGCTTGATTATGTATATTTGTTACATATGTATATCTATATATAATATAAAATATATTTCAAATAACAAGCATTTGTTACATATATATTTATATTATGTGTATATATATGTATTCAAGTAACATTTATCTTCTCATCCTCTTACTACCACATTACTTGTGTGTATATATAGACATATATACACATACACATATATTCCTATAATATACTATATAATATGTTTTATATGCACAATTATATCTTGTATATGTACTTGTGTGTGGTAGTAAGATGAGAAAATAAGTGCTTATTAGTTGAAAAATAAAACAAAATGGATAAAAAATCTTATTATTTGATTTGGCTTATCATTCTAGCCTGTTGAGATCTTTTTATATAGTTTCTGTCATTTGACATGTTAGCTATGCTTCTCAGTGTTAAAAAGTCTACAAATCTGAATTAGTATTAGAAGTTATGCTATAATATCTAGTAAGCAAAATTTTTGCTAATAAATTTATTAAAATCTTCTTTGAATTTTTAATGTACTACCTTAGCCAATATTTGCTTCAATATTCAAAGAATAAGTGAAGAGTTGGCTTCCATAAATTAGAAATTCTGTATGGATTTACATAGGGTAATGCTGGAACTATCTGACCCCAACTCCACTAAGTCACAGCATTGCCCACAAGCACAAAGACTGTTGTAGAGATAAGTTTGAATGAATGGCTAATGATGTGCTTGAGGAAGACTATAACTAGGAGACACTGAGGTCTTTTCCCATTCAAACAACTCCTTTCGTTTATCTCCACTGTAACACATTCCAAGTGACTTTCAAAACTGAATAATTTTCTATTTGAACTAGACAGATAATTTTTTAAAAGACTGAAAGGGAAGTTTTTAAATAGTATTCTAGACTTTAAACTCCATGAAGGCAGAAGACTGTGTCTTTCCTAAGTTTTATATCTTTCTTAGAATTCAAGACAGTACTTTATATTCAATCACCACTTAATCAATATCTGCCTTAATGAATTATACCACAATGGTTCCTGAAAGCAAGAATATAAGGAAATATTGCATAGATTGCTAGCTCATTGATAGAAGCTTGTAGAATATAGGCTTATAGGTTTAAATTTTAGTTTTAAGATCATCAAACATTAGCCTACAGAAGATTATAGATGGTATGGAAGATGTAGGAGAAACTGGTTTAGTAGTAATAATTCTATATGGCATATAGCAAATCCACAAATATACTACCTCTACATCTAAAAATTTCCAAATTCTCTTGTCTATTCATAAGCAACTGACTTTTCACTTCATCTGCCTTTTCTTATAAAATCCTATTTTACATCTGCAATATGACTAAGAGTTTCTTGACCTCTCAATTCTTTCCTAGGCCATCTTGCCTAGACTAACCATTGTCTCCTCTTCTAAGTTTTTGTAGTAGCAAACACCCTACCATGCCCAGGATGGCTGCTAGCATGGGTTCTTAGTTCTGCTTTTCTAAAGGAAAGCAACTCAAAATGGGTTAACAATGTTACTTTAATTAATCAAATATATATCATCTACCTAGTTCAAGGGGGAAAGTCAGCACCCTGAACTTCAGAGAATACAAAGAAGTTACAAGCAGACAAAGAAACAGATCAGCAGACAGGCTTCCAGCTTTCTGACCATTACAGCCATACCTAGTCAGTTACCAGAGAGGGAAACACCAACATCCAGATTTTCAAAGCCAAGTTGCTCAAAGGCTGCCCAGAGTCTTGTCTGGTCAAATCATACCACTCTTTCCAAAGTGAGCCCCAAAGCAAAACCTCACATTAGGGTACATATAGCCTTCTCCTGGGTCAGAGAATGTCACAACCCCCTTGACCCACTGCGCAATCACAAAGTAACAAGGTATGGGCATTCCTGAAAACCAAGCCTCCTGCCACAGACTCCATGTGACCACATTCAGCCTATTAAGGGATAGAGTATATTTTCAAATCAGGGAAGGATCTCAGAGTCACTTAAGCCTATCAAAGGGCAGGGAAGATCTTCAGATTCCCATTCCCATAACATTTTTCAATACGGAAACTTCAAAATCTTCTCCAAGGCACATTTTTAAATTACGGAGTCAACCTCCATTCCCATTGCTATTCACTTTTATCCATTACTATCATTTCATCAATAATCTAATATGGCAATGGTTGACGTGAAATTTGGCTATAAAGAACTTTGTGGTGAAGAAATGGGTAAAAGAAATGTTTTTTAGTTATCAAAGATCTAAATGAATCTTTTAAAATATAAAATACAGAGATGAGCCTTATTGTTATTTCTGCTACACTGCCTTGTCCTAGTTTCCTCAGTTATACAATGGAAACAAAAGTATTCTGTGTGTGTCTATGTGTGTGTGTGCTTTCCATGAGAATCAGTTAAAACTTGAAAACAAACCTTGCAATTAGAGATAGTTTCTATTATTATTATTATTATTATTATTTTATTGGGACTAGACCTGTGATTTCATCAGCATAAGAAGCTACTGGTAAGGAACCTTCCTCTACCAATGCTTATTGGCACTCTGTTTGCAATGTAAGGTCTTAGAATATTGTTGGGGCACCTCAAGTATTATTGGGACATAAGCCAGATTCACATAGCCACTATGTATTGGAAGAACTTGAACCTGGATCTTCCTAATTGTAAGCTGAACCTTCTCTGCACTATTCTATTGGTGACTTTTTATTGTTAAATCTCCAAATTGTCCAGTTATTACCTAGAATTGGATTATGACAAAATGCTGAAAGTTCTTAAAGCATACGTCTCTTTGTCTTCAATTTCAGTGGTAAAGGCAACAGCTGCATCTTACCATTGAACCCCCATCTGATAGAAACATGTGTCTGATTTCTATTTTAGTCTTGGCAGAGTAACTGTGAAAGACTTTGTTTGGCACTTAGTTGTATAGCTAATATGCCACCTACAAGTATTGCTAATATGCCACCTACAATTACTGGTACTATACCAGTCTTTCTGACATCTCCCATATCATGTAGCATTATCTATAATCCTCCTATGTAA
The DNA here is from genome assembly GCF_028583685.1 of Petaurus breviceps papuanus. Lineage (NCBI taxonomy): Eukaryota > Metazoa > Chordata > Mammalia > Diprotodontia > Petauridae > Petaurus > Petaurus breviceps. The sequence continues at coordinate 47,015,130 of NW_027185764.1, read as the reverse complement.
GCTGATGTTTGACGATTTTAAAACAAAAATTTAAATCTTAATTCTATCCCTAAACACATACACACCCACTGACTTGAGCATTTCACATGATGTCTGATATTTCCACTGCAGTTCTGATACCGTCATTTTAAAAACTGTCAAACAATCAAAGAATGACGGGTAAGGAGGAAATCAACTAGAAAAATTATACAGTTGTCAGCACTGTGCTGAGAAACGAAAAAAATTAATTTATTACTTTAAAAACAAGAGATGATTATTTTGTTTTGCTTCCTTCAGTTTCTTAGTAATAACATCCAATCTTGCAATGCTTCCTGTATCTGAGATTTGGTCTTTTCAGTTTTAGTAAAAGGATTGTCAGAATTTCAAGACATTATAACAAAGCTAAAACAAGAAGGTCCAGGTCAATCCTACTTCATATATTTTATCTATCATTCTTAAAACTCCCATTACTCACTTAACATCATTGGTCACATTCTCCTTTTTCACTTGTTTTTGCTTTTTGGTTTTGATTTCAAGGACTCTATATTCTCAGGATCTTCTCTTATTTCACCAGTTGCTTCATCATTTACTTTGTTAGCTCTTCTTGTTCTTCCTTTTAGCTGTCACATCCCTGAGCATTTGGCATTTGTCCTCTGTTCTTGACTTTTGATACTCAGGCATTGGTGAACTGATCAACTATCACATTCAAGGATGTTTTCCAAAACATATACACTAAATCTACATCTGTCGATCTAAAGTTTAAATTCTTAATTGTACATTTCCCAAGAGAAATGAATAGTTTTAATAAGAATAAAAGAAGTCGGCAAGTCTTCTGAGGGAAGGCCAAGGGATTAAGAAATAATCTCCAGGGGGCGTCTAGGTGGCAGAGTGAATAGGGCACCGGCCCTGGAGACAGGAGGACCAGAGTTCAAATCTGACCCCAGACACTTAATACAAAAACTAGCTTTGTGACATTGGGCAAGTTACTTAACCCCGATTGCCCTTCAAAAAAAGCAAAAAAAAAAAAAATCTCCAGTGAGGACTAGATCATCAACAAGAAAAACATCTTTTTAGTCTTATACTTTATGACTTTCATAAATAAAATCAAAGTTTTGAAAACTACAGTTAGCTGCATCTAAAAAATTTACTTTTAAAAAATTAGCCTATCTATTCAACTACCTTAGGAAGAGCCTGAGATGTACTAGGCAAGAAAATTGGTGTTATAGAATATGCAAAGATAAGTTAATGGGGTCAAGAAATTTACCATATATTCCAACACTTAAAGTTAGATGTGAATAATTTATCTAAAATATTAAAATTTAAAACAAGAAGTTATAAGCGAGTCATCTAAGACTAATTATTATAACTTGCATTTGTTTAGAACTTTAACATATAACAATACTACAAGGTATAGTATGTTATTTTCTCCACCTCACAGGAGAGGACTAAAAGAATTTATCTGACTGGTCCAAGGTACTTGATAAAACAGAGTCAGACTAAAACCTAAGTTTTCTAACTGCAAGTCCGGTGTTCTTTATGTTATGGCATGTTAACTCTTAAAAGTACACATGTTGAGGAATTTCAGGTGTTTTTGTTTGGTTGGTTGGTTTAAATGTACAGCTAGGAGGTATAATGAATAGAGTACTAGATTTGGAATTATGAAGACCTGAATTTGAATACTGCTTCAGGCATTTGCTTAAAAGGTGTGTGTCCCTTAGAAAGACAATGTATGTTCTTGTATGTTCTTCAGTTCTTTACCTGCAAAATGGGAATTATTATAGTATCTACCTTAAACACTAGTCATGAGGATTATCTGAGATTTTATAAGTTTATATATCTCACTTTGCAAGCCAGAAAGAGCTTTATAAATAAGAGCTATTTAAAAATCTTAAAGAATGGCATTTCTCATCCCCACTTTGACCAAACAAATACTAATGAGGATAGAGATAAAATAAAGAGCAAAATAAGTTTCAAAATAATATTGAATCTTAATCCTTAATATTTTTGAAAATTTAACTCAAATTCAAAGAGATCAGTCATAAACAATGGTGATTTTGTATAAAATAAAGGTATATTTGCTAGAAATAGGACAATAATAAATGTGTAACTTATGTTGCATATTATATGACAATCTAAAATGAAATCTCAAATTGGTTTAAATTTTTAAAAATATTTTCCAAAAATTTTTTAGTTCTTATTTCTGTACCTCAATGGAATATCACCTTTGATTTACCAAAAATATTAATTGACAGCCTAATAATAGAAAAGAAACCTAAGAACCTGACATGCAGGTTTGACTTCCACCTCCTGCTGCAACTCTTTCCTTTCTAATCTTTACTTTTCAAAGGGAAGAGGACTAGTGAAGTAGGACTTTGTACTGGGAATGTAAATTTTAAAGATCTTCCCTGCCCCTAGGCTAAAGTGCACCTGGAGCCTGGGGTGGGAGGCTTGTTTTTCAGTAGATACTTTTTGATTGGCCAGTGGGTCCAGAAGGTTGTTACATTCTCTGAGCCAGGAGAAGGCTATATAAACCCTGATTTGAGGCTTTCTTTTGGGGCTCACTTTGAGAAGTGTTCTGTGATTTGATAAGATGAGACTCTGGGAAGCTGTTGTTGAGAGACTCCCGGCTTTGAAAAACCCAGATGTTGATTTGGTATGGATGTAATGGTTGGACAGTTTGGAAACCTGTCTACTTGATAATTCTGTCTGTATATTCTGAAGTTTGGGATGCTGACCTTTTCCCCCTGAGCTAGGTAAACGATACATATTTGACTGATTAAAGTAAGCTTGTTAACCCATTTTGAGTTGCTTTCCTTTAACAAAGCAGATTTAAGAACCTGTGTTGGCAGCTAACCTGGGGACATTGGGGTGCTTGCTGCTACAGACTTCCAATCTGATCCTCTGACCTTGTGCCTCCCATCTCATAATGGGCTTGCCTCCAGCCTGATCTCTAGCCTCCTTTAAGAAACAGAGTATCACCCTCTAATCAATGATGATCATTTTCGCACCTGGTCATATCCTTCACATCCCAATGCTTCTGAAGCCATATATATCATGATCCAAACCCTATTCTCCACCCATAATTCTTCATTTCTTATTCCCATCCTCCACAACCCTGCCAACACAAAGTTTCAAAAAAACACCAATCAACCATTCTACTGTGCCATGAGGAATTCCTACTCCATTGGCACATACTTCCTTTCATCCTAAAACTTTTCCTCTCTCCTTCCATCAACTAGCTATTACTCAAACTTATCTCCCCTTTGACAACATAGCTCCCTGGCCACCCTTTCCAGTATTGGCTGCACTTTCTTTCATTCTCTGCGGGCTCACTGATTGAAGTGGGGACTTTAGAACACTCCTTCCTCTCCATTACCACTTCTAGGTTCTCACCCTGCCTCCATCACTGAGCAAACTTCCCTCCTTTGAGGCTTATGCTATTCATCAGAATCTTGGTTACTGCTGTCTGCAGACCCTCAGATCATACCCTCTTGCTTCCTTAATGAGTTGTTACATGATTCCCTATTTCTTTTCTCCCCCACTCTTTGCTCTCTTACTAGGCAATTTCAACAAAAATTTTGACTCTCCCTCAAATGCCCTAAGTACTCAAGTTCTTCAATCTACTCACTTCCTATGACCTATTTCTTCACTCCACCTTGGCTGCACACAAAGATTGTCATACTTATGATCTTACCATCATCAACAAACATGCCACCTTCATATTTAAAATTCCCAAATCCACTTTTCCACCCAGATGCTTTTCACGTCTCCACCTGCCTTTCCTTATAAAACCCTATTCTACATTTGTACCATGGCCCCCAATCTCTTGACCCCTCATTTCTCTCCTAGGCATTAGCCACACTCTCCTCTTCTCATCTTGATCCCTTGGGGAAAAATTGAACTCTACACTGTCCTTCCCTATTGAGTCACTATCTCCTTTACCATCTTGGTTATTATGCCCTGCTAAATCTTAACATTGGATCACTCCCCTCATTTGCCTCCTTCACGCCTACACATGTGCTACTGAATGGAGGAGAAAATTACAGCATTTTCCAATTGAGTCCACTACAAATTCATCTTACACGACCTCATCTGGGCCCTCACTGCTGCTAGGCAGTCCTACTTTACCTCTTTACTTTTAATTCACTAGCCTCCTCTCCACACCAGGTCTTCCAAATCTTTTCATCTGTTCTCAAATCTTTCATTTATGGCTCCCTCCATCCTCATTCTCTCAGCTGAGGACATGGCCTCCTATTTTACAGAAAAAGTGAATCCATTCTCCATGAATTCCCTCTTTTCCCCTCTTCCTTATTTCCTATTATTCAGATGCCTTCTGCCATCATTTCCTCCTTTACTCCTGTCTCACATGATGAAGTGCCTTACTCCTTACCAAGGCTAACACCGTTCCTTGTTCAAAAGAGCCTGATTCATCCCATTTAGTCCAAAAGATTTTTGCCTCTGTCCCACTTTCACTTATTTTCAAATTCTCTGTGTCTACTGGATCATTCCCAGCTGCTTACAAATATACCCATAACTTCTTACAAATTTCCCCCAACTCACTTTTAAATCCGAATTAAAATCACATCTTTTACAAGAATTATTTCCATCTTCTTTTAATTCTAGTGTATTCCCTCTGTTAATTATTCCCAATTGATTTTATATAAAGCTTGAATTTGCTTTTTATCTCTCCCATTAGATTGTAAGTTCCTTGAGGGCAAGGATATTTTGTTTGTTTTTGTTTTTGTATTCTTAGTCCAGTTCCTGGTATATAGTAAGTGCTTAATAAATATTGACTGATTTATTGAGCTTCTTTAAACAGTGGACTGGTTACATCTTGATCTGGTATCTTCTATCAAATGCACTGAGAAATGCACAATGATAAAGCACAGTAGAACAAATAACTTTCATTCAATCTGGAAATCTATATGTCATAATTATCATTTACTTAAAATATGTCACAAAAATTACCCAAATAACTCCTTTCTAAATTTTACTAGTGCTTGATGAAGGCAGAAGAAAGGAAAATCTGTGATAGAAATCCTTAGCCATTTGCAGTTTGACAACTTGTAAAAAAAAAAAGACAAAAAGACAAAAGGCAAAAAAATCAGTCCAACTCTCCAAGGGACCCTTCCCAAGAACAGCAGTGTAAACCAAGCTAAGATGTCTTCCACATTTCTGTGCATGTTAAATGTGCACAACTTTCTTTTGTTGGGTGCGCATGTCCCATGCAAGGTATGAAGAGCAGAGTCAGTGATTTCTCTGAGGTGTGCTTAATAATCATGTGTACTCCTGGAGGGGGAAAAAGTCAATCTAAAACCATGTCTACACTATTTAGTTCAATTGCCACTAGATATGAAGTAAGCTTGGACCCAGATATTTGTAAACCTTAATCAGTTTCAAAAATCATACCCCCAACAGTTTGATGTTTACTTAGGATTTTTAGTATTCCCTCTTGCAGAAGGAATTTGACCATGCAATATAAAAACACATTTGTGTAACAGAGAACATTAAACAAAGGCAAATTTAAGAAAAGAATCATTTTAAAAGTATTTCTCTTCACACTCTTTGCATATTTTATAGTATGAAATGGTTTTTGCACTGGGAGATCCCATCATTGACAGAATTACAGTCTCAACTTGTTGTAGTGTAGCTAGTTGTCCATGCACCATATTTTTACCCTTGGCACTGGATGTGACTTATAGCATTATATTTTGACATCTAAGTGATTTTTGGCCAATTTTTATATTTTATCCAACTAGAATTATAGATTGTTAGAGGTGGAAGTAACCTTAGAATTCATGTAGTCCATTTTACAGATTCTGGCATCTATATATCCAGTCCTAGTCTTTCTCCGGATCCCTTGTGCAGCATCACCAACTGCCTTTTGGACATATCACATTGGGTATCGTGGAAGCATCTCAAATTGAGTAAGTTCAAAAGAGAATTCGTTATCTTTCCTCCTTAACTCTTCGCTTCCCCAAACCATTCTACTTGTAGTGTTACTGTCCTTGAGGGAACTTCTTTCCTCCTCCTTACTTAGGCTTGCAACCTTGTTGTCCTCTGCTCTTTAACTACAACTCACCCTACATAAACAAGCCCTCCTCAAATCTTATCATTTCTACCTTCACAATATCTCTAATTTATATCCCTTTCCACTTACACAGCCATCACCTCAGTACAGGTTATTATTTCTTTAATGTTTATTAACAACAGGTTATTATTCCATTATTTCTTGCTTGGATTATTTGTTCTCCATTCTAATTAGTGTCCCTGTCATAAATCTCCACTGCATTCCATCTTCTACTCAGCTGCTAAAGTTATTTTTCAAAAGTACAAGTATGACCACGTGACTTTCCATCCCTTCACATCCATTCAATAAATTACATGGGCTTCCTATTACCTTCCAGATCAAATATAAAGTTCTTAGTTTTGTACTTAAAGCTCTTTACAACTTGGTTCCTTCTTACTTTTCTAGTCTTCCTACACTTTATTCTTCTCCAAGAGTTATTTGATCCAGCTTCACTGTCTTACTTGGTGCTATTCATACACCATTTTCCAACTCTCTGCTCTTTCACTGAACATCTCTCATGTATGAAACACTTCCTCTCTTTGTCTTTACTCCAAGGCTCAGCCCAAATCCTACCTTCTGCAGTAAACCCTTTCCAGATCCTTCTACCCTAGTCCCTTCCATGTGGACTTGCCTTCCATTTATACTGCATTTGTCTTTTTTTTTTCAGTTATGTTCATGTTTGTCTCCCATTAGAATGTTAGCTCTTAGGTGAAGAGAATATGTAGCTACCTTTACTTGTGTCCTTTTTGCTTAATATAATCCTTGACACAAAACAAGTGCTTAATCAATGACTGCTGACTGTGCCAGCATAGCCAACCACTATTTATGCATACTTGTGGTAGAGATAACAGTCATATTTTGTTTTCTTTTGTTTTAAAATTGTGAATGTTGAGTTACCAAGAGTTTTGGGTACCAAAAATACTAAGTACCTTTGCTCAGATGACCCAAAAGGAAAGCAATAGCCCTAGTAACCCAAGCTAGATTTCCTGAATCTTTACCAAATGGCAGAACTATTGTTTTAGTCCCTATCATGATTTTGCAGTTCATTACTTTTGACTGTCTCAACCATTAAAGAAATCTGACAGTTGTGCAGATCTTTGGATCAAAAGGTTACTAACTGTGTTGTCTCTATACCTTATGTTATTCTTTAGACCTTCAAGAATACCTCCTTTCATTGTCATCGATACTATTAGCTCAAAACACAAACTGCTTTTTAGCGAGCAGATGCTGCCATAGTATTGTTACCATACTAATATAAATAAGTACACACACATAAAAACTAATATTTACAGAGATTTTGAAGGTTCAAAAGTATATATGCAAACTTATTTGATCCTTACCACAACCCTGAAAGAACTGTCATAAAATTGTGCTGATGCTGAAGGTGATTCTGAAAGAGACTAAGTGATTTGTACTTAACAGATAGGTAAGGCAAGATCTGAACTCAAGTGGCCTTGACTCCCAGACTAGCTCTTTATTTACTATACTGCCTAGTTGCACTGTAATCTCTGTTTTACAGAAGTATCATGCTCTCAACTTTGCTAGGCTGGTTCTTGGATGGCAACCTACATCATACTGGGCCATTACTGAAGACTCTTTAACCAAATGGGACCTATTGGAGAATTCATTTAATTGGCACAACCTTGAAGAAACCAAGGTTTCTTTTATACGTTGATGAGATATTGGAATAAGACTTTAGTAGAAGATGTCTTTTATTTGAAGAGCAGCATTGAAAAAAGCCAAGCCAAGTTACCTGGAAGAAAAGACAATAGAGAAACATCTAATGAGTCACATTGTTTTATTGTAACGCATAATTCTTTTTTTTTTGAGAGCAATTGGGGTTAAGTGACTTGCCCAAAGTCACACAGCTAGTAAGTGTGTCAAGTGTCTAAGACTGGATTTGAACTCAGGTCCTCCTGACTCCAGAGCTGGTGCTCTATTCACTGCACCACCTAGCCACCCCTGTAATGCATAATTCTTGGCACATAGTAGGTGTTTAATAAATATTTACTGACTGATAAATAAAAAAAATTCTCTTTGTTTAGCTTTTCAGAGAAATGATGAATTTATAGATGATCAGCTTTTCAGTGAAACATGGATAAATTAATCAATTTTAATTCTACTTAGTCAAAAATGAAAATCTCTTTGATCTTATCTTAAATACAGTGACTACAAAATACAATTTTAAAAAATTAAAAAATGGAATTTTAATCCAATTAAAGCAAATAGTTCATACATCAAGATAGAAATGTTTTAGCTTCTGGGACTCCTGTATTTATTTTGTTCACATTAATTCACACTATTTCCATTTAGGAAGATCTTATTAAAAAATTAATTAGAAAAGTTGAAGACTTCTTTATTTGCAAATACACTATTTTATTTTCATCCGGTCAAATTCAAAAAAGAGAGAGATCCTTTTGTTTGGAAGATGAAATAAGGGAAAATAAGCCAAAGAAAGTATTAGTGGAAAGTGATTGCTTGGACTCATCAAAAAGTAGTGTCTTTATTTTAGATAAGTAATCTCTGTTACTCATTAGAAAAGATTTCTTTATTATGTTGTTGTGGTGTGGGGCTCTGCCCACCCAAAAACTGTTGGGGTTTCATGGTGTGTTGTGGTGGAACCATCTCTAATGCAAAATATAGGTATTTATTGACATTGATGCCTCTTATGAAGTAGGCTAAGTTCCAAGAGGAACCAGCAGCTTCAGAGAGAGCAAAATGGATTTTTATAGGGTAAAGATGCAATTATATAATCAAAATTTACATAGAATATGGGAATATTATTAATATCAAAAAGGCAGGTGGAGTTTATTAAGAAATTAGGCAATGGAGGAGGTGTCCCATCTATGGTTCAGTGGTTAAACATTCTGGTCATGTTGCCCTCTAATTGGCTAGCTATTGTGGTCCTGTCTGTTAAAGATAGATAGGTACTGTGGTCCTGTCTTGGGCTAGATGGATGATGTAATTGTGATTGAATACAACAACACACCTGTTTCTGTGGGGATGGGTATGAAGGAAGTACCCAGATAGATGCTGGGATCCCATCATGGGATCATGGACATGCCTGCTGTTCTGTGAGAACTATGAGTTCATGTACCCACCTATTGTTCTGGTGAGCGGTGAGGCATATATGAAGAATTTATGACATTGGTGGGGGTGAGGGTGAGGGCTAGGTAGGTACTGTGGGCTGCTCTTCAATGGGGCTGGGCCTATAATGAAGTTACAATATTAGGGCTGGGGGCAGCTTTATTAGGATTCCATCAATGTAATATGATTAAAAATACGTATTCTATTTTTTCCAGGTATAAGAATCATTTAAACTATTCAGCTACTGGCTAACTTTGCAAAGCCTGAAAGAATTAAAGATAGTTTCACATCCCTCTTATTGAACTTTATAGTTACCTTAGCTGTGTTCCTATTTTGCTTAGTTGTTATCAAATTTCAAGGATTTTGTCATAGAAAAAAAGATAATGATACTCATCATCAAAAAAATACACGATATGTATATATGATTTATCTATATAGTCTGCATATATATGTATGTATGTATATATGTGAGCATACATACTTATGTATGTATGTGTAGTTGTTCATCCTTTGTTTTTTAAGAGGACCAATGACATGACACAGAGCTGCACAAAGTCATCAGCCTCTCACTCTCTTCCAGAGTCATCAAAATCCAGTGGCAAGATGAAAGTCAAGATGTCTGCAGATGGCCCAGCAAGCATTAGATGAACTTGGCCTCTTCAGTATCTGACTAAGCGCTAAACACTCCAAAGAACCTGCTTCAACCACCTTAATGGTCATTAGAACAAATTATTCTCATCTTCCCATTTGGGTGAAGTATTCACATGTTTGGCATAGACATCCCCCAACTCAACAACAGATTTGAAGCCTGTTGGTTACCTTCAACCTGGTTTAAACCATCTGCCCAGAGGATGTGGCCACCCTGCATACTGCCACTTCTTGGAATCACAGGTTAGTGTTGGGTAAGAGGTGGACACCAAAGGTGGATGAACAGTTCCAAATATTCCATAAACCCCTTCATCCAGGCAGCACAATGGATAGAACACTAGGTTGGAGTCAGGAAGACCTGAGTTCAAATCTAGCCTCAGACACTTAATACTTTGTGACTAGATAAGTCACTTAATCTATGTCTGTCTCAGTTTCCTTAACTGTAAAATAAAGACAATAAAAGCACCTGTTTCCCAGGGTTATTGGGAGGATCAAATGAAATAATATTTGTAAAAGGAGGGAGGATGGGAATAAGCACTCATCGAGTACCTATTATATTATATATCTATGTGTGTATGTATGTAATTTTGCAATAATAAATCTTTTCTGACAAATACCCAAATAAATTCTATTATGAAGCAAAAAGGGAACTGGCTTATTGTAGATGATAAGGTGTTACATTTGGAATTAGGAATATAGACTCTGGATAAGTCATTTAACCTCTATGAGCCTTAGTTTGCTCAAATATAAAATGGGAATGATAATAGCACCTCATAAGATTGTCGTGAGGATAATATAAGGTACTATGTGTAAAATAATTTGCAAAACTTAAAGTACTATATGAATATCAGCTATTATTGGTGCACCAGTAGATCCTTAACAACTGTCTCTCCAAAAGATAAGATATTTAGCCCACACTTTTAAATTTATTCTGTAGTATTAACATTGTCTTAAGTCTATCAAACCAACAAAATAACCCATCAAGCCATGATTTGTAGCATTTACCTATTTCCAAGGTATAAATGCTCCTACTGAAAACTTAAGAATTAGTTCCCAGGAGATGATTTGAACTAATTCCAGTACATTCCTTGTTATTAGTTTCATTACATTGCCAGGAAAACTTTGTTAATTCACTTAAAAGAGAGAAAGATGTGTACTTTTACTTAGAGAGAATGACATTAATGTTGTGTTCTAGAGATGTTTTGTTACTGCTCCATGTTAACTTTATTTTTGAATTGTGTTCTTTAGACTTCCTTTGTATTCTTTTAGACTCTTCCCTCTTCATCTCTTATGACAATGTTGACATATTTTGAAGAGAACACCCAACTCGTATGTGATTTTGCTTTGTGAAAATTACCCTGATGCCTTGTAGTCAATATTTATCTTAAAAAATCATGCACTTTTTTTGACATGGAAAGAACCTTGGATATCATCTCTCTCAACCATTATCAACCCCCTTTTATTCACTCGTTATAGAAACAATCCTATTTTTAAATTTAGTTTCTAAAATGAATTCAAATCTCTACTCTGTCATCCAGGCCCACATCCTCATTGAAAGAAATGACCTTCAAATGAACTGCAGGGAGTAAATAGAAGAAAAGTTTCCCAAAAAGTTTAGTAGGGATACAGGAGATTAATGAATTTATTTGTGTTGGACACCACACCCACGCCTGCCGTGGTATATTCACAATGATCTGATCATGTTATTTAGTGTATTTCTCAGATCATTTGCAATGTTAATTTATATGAGTTTGATATCGCTTTTGTCTTTTAGTTGTGTGTTATTCTGAGAAATCCCTGAGGAAGGAAAGGATTTATATGCTTTGTGTACACATTCTGCAGACTAAGCACTCTGGCATAATTATTTTTGGCACTTGCTAACTGATTAAAACATCCAATTTAACTCATGATCAGTAAGATTAAACCTTTTTAATATACCTCAAAAGTAAATTATCATTTACTACTCAAACATTCCTTTCTGCACATGTCCCCAATAAAGCTGTTCTTTTCGCGTTAATGTACCTTTTAACGAGGATTCCCTTTTATTTCTTCCTCTGGGCAAAACTGCCTTATCCTTTATAGAGAGGTAGGAACAAAGATGAGATGGAAGCTGACTACACTACTACATGGGTTTCTAATGTCATAGCAATTACAAGTCATTCATTTTTCTTCCCTTTTTGGATTCTGTAAAGACTTGGCTGTTAAAGAAAACATGTTCCTACTTTCTGTTTACTTGATGTACAGATAAATGTCAGCAGTTAGGAGGAAATAATATTTTAAAAAAATCATTTGCATGTCTCAGAATAAAACTGTGCAGGCTTTTATTTCATTTGACAATAGTTACTTTTTTAAGATTTAAGTGTTATATTTTAATCTTGCAGTAAAGCCCATTTAGCAGAATGTTCAAAACACACTTCAATCCTAGAATAATTTGAAAGGGAAAAAATGTCCCCAAGGATCAAAATTGCACTGTAGGATCCCAAATTAGAATAATTGCAATTTGCAGGTTCTCTAACCTGCTGAGGACCCTTGCAGTGATTCATCACTGTAGAGATAGAAGAGGTAGGTGAAATGTAATAGATAACATGCATTGGTTAAGTTAAGGCACCATGGAGCTTTGGAACAATCACAGGTGTAAGCAGATCACACACTGGGGGGAAAAATCAGATTATTAGGATCCTCCTGTGTGCATGCGACAGTGTCATTGTGTACAAATGCTCCTGTATCTTCCTTTTATGCACAGGATTAGCACTGAATGAAGCAAGAATTATAGAGTATTACTTTGGATAGAAAATGGGTCAAGTCAAGGCCTTGCACATACTGGTTGAATTTATTTCTGAATTTAGTAATATTTTACTGGATTGCTAAAGTATCTACAGTTTTGCTATATGTAAAATTGAGGGCGCTGTGCAAAAGTCATTTTTGAAATAAATTATCAGAGCTAAACAACTTCAATATGCAATGAATAACTTGCTTTACTGAAAATATTGTCATATACCCAACCTAAATCCCATTGTCCTCTACCATCATGTAGTAGATTACATAAGATCTATTTGGAGGCAATCTTTCTCTAGATGGATCTCTATAGATCAATTCAATGACCTAGTAATATAAAAATTAAAATCCCATTTAGTTATTTGAGTCTATCAGGACACTGTTAATTCGAAGGACTGGAAGAAACAACCTCACTTAGATTGCTTCAAACTACAAATCATGAACCTTGGATCATGGATCACGAGCACACAAATGTATAACCAAGTGACAAAATTTTTCCATCCATTCTCACTCTCAGGTGGGTTATTGGCACTGGGCTTATTATGTCCAGTTCAAAGGTAAATCCAATCCAGAGGTGGTGGCTCCAGCAAATGCTGGCCAATGTAGTCCCTAACTCAGCCACTTAGGAAGCTGTCACAGGAGAACATTTGATCATTTCCACTGCCAGACATCACTCAGTTGGCTTCTAGTTACATCACTGGAGGGCATGATGAAGTCAGGGAGGGCTTGTATTCTCTGCCATTGTTTGGAAGTGAAAAAAAAATTCAAGCTTAGTAGGAGAAGATTCTTCTTCCCCTTATATAAAACTGATAAGGGGTGTCTTCTGAAGGTTTCTAGAAGTTTTGGGGTCCAAGAAGTTAGTAGAGTCGCATACAACCTGACAAACATTTATTATAACAATTTTTATTCTAGGTATTTTTTATCCTAACTTACTAACAAGTAGGTGCTTCCACATCAACAGTTTTTGCCAAATAAAAACTTAATTTTTAAATGGTAAAAAATGAAATATTTTCCACCTTCACTATGAATTTTCCACATACCTATGACAAATCCAACATAGATATTGAGTAACAATTGACGATATGTCCATGGGCATCTGTTTCTCTTAAGTAGTCAAGTTCATTAGGTGATTAAACCATCAGTGAAAATGCAATACTCCATTACCCTCCATTTTGGCTGATTTATTTTTCACCAAGGATGAAAACTTAATATTGGACTGGAAGGAAGTAATGGATGTTTGTCTCTTGTACCTGCATTTGCACATATAGGGCACCTTTTGGTCTAGGCCCTGAAAGAAGAAACAAGTACAAATGTCTTGGGCCTTGGTTGTAAGGGTCTGATTATAAGCTCTGTGGTAGAGAATTCATGGATTATTCATGTGTAATTACAGATAGCTATTGTGCTCTTTTAAATCATCCCTATTGCCCATTATGGCCCATAACAACTGAAATCGCAATTGTCATAGTAAGGTTTGGGCTGTGTCATAGAGTGTGGACTCTAATCAATAATGATGAATGGTAAAATTTAGCATCAAGCAGTCCAACGTCTAGTTGTCTCCCTCCATAAATCTGCACCAACACCAAGCAGCGCAGCTGCAGGATCTAGAAATTTAAAAGCCAACACTCTCCTTACCCCCTACACACACACACCTCTATAAAAGTTAGAAAAAAGAAAAAGAAATTCACAATGTGTCGATTCTAATCATTCACATGCTGTTAAAACATTTCTCCCCTATTTAAAGTGGGGTGAACCCTAGGCTATTCTCAAGGTCAATTTCAGGTGAAAAAGAGGTCATCTAGAGGTCATTACAGCTCCCATGCAGGTCAATAAGACCCCTTCACTTCTCCAGCAGACGAGCTGCTCACACCCAATCAATCCACCAACGCTGCCGCCACCAGCCTGCTGCACCCAGTGTAATGAACAGTGAATAAATGTACCCTATCATCACAAAACATGCTTTTTAAGTATCTTTCCTTTTCATGTAAAACCTCTCGCTGTCAAATTCTACATTCACTCATCCAGCAGTGAGTAGCAAAAGTGAGAAATCAGACTCTCATTGGGGTTGGTAAAAGGTCAGAGCTGACAGACACTGAGGTTAAACTGCCGAGTTAAAATACTGTTCATTACCCACTGCAGCTTTTTGCTAACTACAATTCTTTGTGTTACAGTCAAGCAGTACATCAATATGCCCCTCCTCCTAATTTATTAGCAATTGTTGAATAGGAGGGGAAGGGGGAAGAGGGCTGATATTTAATACAGATATATATGTGCATATATATTTATATATATATTTTCCTTTTGCACTTCAAATTTCTCCAATTCTTCATCTTTTTGGTACTTAAACAGTCCAATCATGCTTTCTCTTTGAGATGTATCAGAATTATTAGTGGGGGGAAATAATTCTTAAGAATGGAATAGACTGAGTTGTGCCTGAAATCCCAAAGATCTAGCTAAGGTCAGTCCAATAGGGATCCCATTGCTTTTTTTATGCATTATTTCCATTTTCCCTCCAATCTGCACAATGTGTTATGATTCTTTTAATCACAAAAATTAAGCCTAGATGACTTTGCAGATTATATCAAAAGGGAAAAAAATAGGACAAGGAGAGGAAATGGTAAAATGTACATAATGTACTCAATTGTAAGCTCATTTATTAAAATCTCTGTGATCTGTTTATGCTGTCAAGGTTAGTGCTTATCAAATATTCTATGCCCAAATCATTATTAAAAAAAAATTCTGATTTTTACCTTCATTTATTTTGGGCATAATTTTTAAAAATCCTTGTGTCATCCAAGAACTCTTTAATAGAAGCATGAAAACATTGGTTTTGAAATGAGTATAGTAACATGACTTCATTTACCCCAAATACGATGAAAAGAGAGTTCTGCATACTTAAGAACAGTTTCCCAAATTGAACTTTCATTTTCTGATTAATTAGGACATAGGTGAAATTGCTTGTTACCGAAATGCAAAGCCTTTGTATTTAAAGATGCTCATCAAAGGGGGTGGGGAGAAGCCCTAAAAAACAATAGAAAAATGAACACAAATCATGAATAAAATAAAGGTTTATTTACATACACTATACAACAATAACTTGACACAACAAAATTACCATTATCTATTTACATCTTTAAAAAATATATTCTGAGATTTATCCTACAAAAATATATCCTTTTCCCCCTCCTGTATGCTTTCTCTCTCAGTGGGACTGAAAATAAAATGTTATGACTTAAATCACAAGAGGCTAACATCATTTTTAGCAACAAGGGCTGCATAATTTCAAGACTATGAGTGAGTGGCTGACTTTAACTAAAATGTTTCAGTTCTGTGCGTATATAGGTACATAAATAATTCAGAATTAATCCCTGCAGAGGGGACAATGGGAATCGTAAATTATCCATGTGCCGTCCTCAACATTAGAGGCAATGAACCTATAGTAACAAACTATGAGTGTTACTCATTACATACATTTCACAGACACCTTAACCTTTTGAATATTAATTTCCCTCTGCAGCTTGTAGCTAGGCGGCATCATTTTTTTATTCCTTTCTGCTCCTCTTCCTTTTTTTTTTTTCCTTCTCCTGAACAACACTTCAGCTGAAGCTACTGAGTGGACCTATTGAAATATATTGATTTATTTTCTAAGAAAATAGTTACTGGAAAGATTTTTTTAAATCGATATTATTGTTTCAGTTAAGATAGCATGCAGCACACTGTATACCAGGGTGAGGTGGAAGAAATAGATATAACCTTGAATCAAGGAGATGGAGTAAAGTTCAGGGCTATTTAAGTTTGGTAGTGTTGCATTTTTTAAATATAAATCTTAATATAGCTTCATAAAAAATAACTAGGGCAGTATCATAGAATTATGATGATTTTTTCAGTTTTATTTTGGTCTGCAGAATGAAAAGCATACTTTAATTAAAGAAGCTAAAATGAGCCCCAATTAGAGGATTTAACAGGCCTCTTATTAATAAACAAAGAAAACTACTTTTAAAAAAGCACAATAAGTGTTAGTAATAATTGATCATTTTTGCTTGTGAGACACAATCAGAATAAAAATGAGATTTTCTAATCATATATATATCCACTTTATTATGAAAGGTGTTATATAGTGTGATATCAAGATTTCTTTCTGGTATAATGAAGTCAGGTTTATGCATTATTTTCTTCCTAATGTATTAGATAAAATTAAATATTTGTCACGTTTAACATTTTTTTCATAGAGGAGAAGTTTAAGGCACGAATTCCATATTGGATAACATTTAGCAAAATCCAATAACCAACAGTATTAGAATTTGTCTTCTCTATAGAGCTATTGATATGGGGTAACTTTCATAAAATAAAATTATATTAATTGGAAAAAAAAGATGAAATGCCATCCCTTTCAGATCCTTCAGAGATTACATAGTATAGGTAAAATTTATGGTTGGTAAAATTTATATATTATAAATTATATAATCCTGAATTTTTTAGAAGGTAAGCTTTACAAATCTGTCATATATGTGTACATATACACATACATATGTGTGTATATGTATGGATATATGTGTATATATACACACAATACACACACACACACATATATATATACATTTACCCTATTCCTGACTTTCTTTGATTTGAGTTTTTTATTTGCAACGAATAGATTTTGTGTTTTGATTTTATAAATATGTTTTGGATCAGGTTGTGTAAACAAATATAGAATTGCTAGCAACTGCTGTATGGCTGTGCCAAGAGCCAGAGATGAACTAAGAAATCCTCTAAATCATAGGTTCATTGATCTGGAGCTAGAGAACACCTCAGAAACATAGTATGACCTCCTCATTTTACAAATAAGAAAAGTGAAAGCTCTTCCCCAAAGCTATATAGAGAGAATGTCTAAGAAAGGGGATTTGAATCCAAATTACAGCAGCAGCCTCAGTCAGTTCTCCCTCTTACCTCCCCACAAAAGGGGGAAAAAATAAAGTAGTAATCCATTGTTATTTTAATTGTACCATAATGCCTCTCAACCAAATACTTTGTTTTATAGATGAGGAGCAGCCCAGAGAGATTAAATACATGACCCAAAAGATACAGTTAATGGTAGAACTGTGATTCACATACAGAACTCTTGTCTCAGTTGAATGCTTACTCTATGACATCATGCTTCCTTTCAAATCAAGACTCTGTTGAAAAGCAGCCTGATCTAGAGATCAAAATGAAGCCCTACCGTTTCCTTCATTGCATGGATTCTAAACAGTTGTGCTATCAGTGCTTAGAAAAAGATATGTTTCTAAGTTGTGGCTTATTCGTGACTCGTTGCCTTTACTTCCAAATCTGTCATATCCTTTCATGATAGAGAATAAGACTGTTGAGTTAACTCCAATACAACTGCCAGGTTCAATAAAAATAAGTTGGAAAGAATGAAAATGTTTAATCTGAGAAAGACTTGGAAGGGTCATTATAATTGACTAGTTCTTTTAAAGACTGTCATGTGGAAGCATGATGATGCATATTTTTCTTGTCTGAAACAAGAAAAACCAGAAGTTGCAGAAAGTCAGATTTCAGAAATACCTGAGGAAAATTCTTCTAATAATTAGAACAACTGAAATTGAATTAACTGCCTCCAGGTTTGGAGCTTCCCATCACTGGGGGTCTTTTAGCAGAAGTTTGCTTATTAGGAAGTCCAGATATTGGTTGGATAAGAAGCCTTTTAAATACCTTCCAACTCTAAGATTGTAAGAAATTATAACTTTCTTTTCATATTAAGCCTCTATCACCAGTTAAAAAGAATTCTAAATATGAGTAGGGAGAATGTGTGTGGGACTGGGGAAGAGGTGGACATTCCTAGATCATCAGAATTCACATTAAGTAGTTGCCGAACTTTTAAGCCTACATATGGCCTACCATTTTCGTGTCCATATAAGGCCAAAGGAAAGTAGGGGTGTGCTAACAAAAGAGAGAAAAGTACTCAAAACTTATATTCTGCTGAGGGAGGATAGGCAAAGCATGAAAACAAATCTTGTCATTGTTGAAAATTATAATAAATCATATTTCATTTCTTGTAAATACTATTTTTTAATAAAAATTCAGATTACACAGACTTTACAATTGACTAAAAATAGAATTGTAACAGTGAAAACAAATAATTACTGGGATTGTGAAGATCAGAAGATAGTCATTACATTAGATACTTTAAGAAAGTGTCTCTCCTCTAAACTCAAGACATAGAATCCTTCCCAGAAGTGTGTGTATGTATATGAATATGTCTATATCTATATCTATCATTCATAGTTGTATCTGTGTCTATTTCTATATCATCTCTATCTATGTTCATATAAAAATAGCTATGGGTATATAAACTTGCATGCATACAACTGAGCTATGATTCCACACTGCCATTTTGTTTCTTAAAGTAGTTGATATAGAAACTATTATGTGGAAACCATAACTTCACAGAGTACATGAATTGTATGTATTTTAGAATTGTAAGGGATGTTAGAAACTATCTAATCCACTTTATACATGGAAAACTAGGGTTTACTGAAATTAAAATTTGCCCAATGCCACATAGTGAATAATATAGTCATATTTCAAACCCGTAGCCTCTAACTCCAAATCTAGCATTGTTTTCTACTTTACTAGGTAGTTTTCTAGATATTCCAATTCACAAGTGACATTGGGTTTGAACTAGGAATCTCCACTTCTGTACACAACAGTTGAAAATGGCAGAAGGAGAGTGTGGTGGAAAAGAGAGTGAAAGACTCCATGTCACTGATTTTAAAGACACAGGCATCATTCAAAAGAGGTTATCCTGAGTCTCTGGTAGGGGACACAGATGCTTTCATATTATGTAATCTGGACTTGCTTCAAAGGTTCCTCAGGGGCACCTCCCTGTTTGTTGAACTGGGCATGCCCACACACACCCAAATTATATATTCATTTAATCAAATCTCAAGTTCTTTTATTATTTTATTTATATGAATATGCCATGCTTGACAGGAGACAATAAGTTTATGGTGCCTATTTTGTGCCAGATACTGTATTTTTACAAACACTATCTCATTTAAACTTCTCAACAACCCTGTGAGGTAGGCAAAGTTAAATAAACATTTTTTTTAAATACCTACTGTGCTCGAGGTCTTGTGCTAAGCTCTAAGGAAACAATAAAAAAAAATAAATAAAAAGTCTCTGCCCTTAAGGTTCTTACAACTTAAGGAGGGAAAACAATACATAAAAAGGAAACTGAAAAATGTGTGAGGGAGGACTAGGGGCTGGGTATGATATTTGTGGAATGAAAACCAAGCAAAACTCCTGATAGAAAATGAAAGTTGGGTGTTATTATTATCCCTGCTTTACAATTGAGGAAACTGAAGCCAACTTTAAGTTGTGACTTCTCTGGGTCACAAAGCAAGTGAATATCCAAGGCCAAATTTGAACTCAGGTCTTCCTGACTCCAGGCCCAGTATGTAAGCCACTGCACAGCCAACTGTCTCTAACAGAACTATGCTTGTTCATCACATATCTTAAAATTGCATAGACATCTGAAAATAAGCAGGCTAGAATAAAATAAAATCAAAGATCTTTCTTAATTCCTTCCACACTAATTAGAAAACCTTTACAATGGCTTTACAAGATGACAATTACTGTCTTTGGGCCTGGATACTTTTTTGTGACCCTGGCTTTTAATTTCAGAATTAGCCATAATGGGTCCTCTTAGGTGAAATATGTACTTATAAAATCAGCAAATGTATTCAGCACTTTTCCACAGATAGGAGCTGCTCACTAGAAAAAAAAAATTACTGATCACAGACAATTTACTCCCATAGGGGCTAACTTGGACATGCTTGACAAAAGGCAGATAATCCCATAATAAAGTTTTTGTCATACACCATCAGTAGCCCTACTGAAGGTAACTGTCTTTTTCAAAAGAAAATTTCTCTAGACCAGGGATTCTTAAACTTTTCATCATGAACTCTTTTGGAAGTCTGGTAAAACTACTTATCTCTTCTCTGTTTTCAAATACATGTAAAATGAAATAGATTGTATTACAAGGGAAATCAATTCTATAGAAATATAGTTATAAAAAAATTCGAAGAAGTTTCTGGACTCAAAAGAGGATTTTTTTTAGATGTTTTTTGCAGATGAATGTTTCCAGAGGACCTGTTTCCTTTTTTATGTGTAATCTATAAAACAGTAGGAAAGACAACAGTGATTACCTGGACCAACTATCACGTAATTCTTCTAAGTAAAAGTGTGGAAGGCTGTGAATCTCAGACTGTCCCTAAAAAGGCTATCAAATGTGATCAAGAGCCCAAGAAGCTTTTGGATCTGGTGGGCCTCATCCCTATAAACAGGGCCTATATAAGCCAGCACAAATTGTAACTTCTGGTTGAAATAGGTAAGCTAGGGGCAGCGAGGTGGCGCAGTAAATAGAGCACTGGTCCTGGAGTCAGGAGGACCTGAGTTCAAATCAGACCTCAGACACTTAACACTTACTAGCCATGTGATCTTGGAAAAGTCACTTAACCCCAATTGCCCAGGCTTCCCCCCTCCAAAAAAAGCAAAAAATAAAAAAAAGAATTAGGTAAGCTGTCCTTTACTTTATTCTGATTTCTTAAAACTCTGATTTACATTGAATATATATATACACATACATAAACACATACACATATACTCTCTCTTCCTACATATATACATACATATGCAAACACACAAAATGTGTCTATGTATATGTGTGTATATATGTACATATATGTGTGTATGTGTACATATGTATATGTAGGGCAACTAGGTGATGCAGTGGATAGAGTACTGGACCTAGAATTAGGAAGATTTATCTTCCTAAGTTTCAACTTAGTTTCAGACAACTACTAGTTATGTGACCTTGGGCAAGTCACCTAACCCTGTTTGCCTCAGTTTCCTCATCTGTAAAACGATCTGGAAGAGGAAATGACAAACCACTCTACTATCTTTTCCACGAAACCCCCAAAATAGGACATGAACATTTGGACATGATTGGAAAACAACTGAATATTATATATTTATATGTGTATACATGTAATATGTACAGACATGCATAAACACACATGTATTAGCACTTTCCATTCCAGTTTGATTTAGTATTACCGTATTTAAACAACCAAAGAGGCAAAGTTATAGAGAGTTTTAGACACAGCAGAGAAAAGCTGTGATTCTCAGTCAAAAGACAATAATAAAAAAAGGAACCACTTAGCTTTAGAAGTAAACTTACATGTAATAATTTGTGGGTCAACAGAAAGGTTCTAACTTTCCCTCCAATGCCCTTCCCTTCATTGTAGGTTTTGAAATTTCACAGGTAAAATCTCAAAATAAGTAATTTATTATTTTTGTTTTGATGTTGGTTCCCCAGTTAGATGAAAATACTCTTCTGAGTATGATGACCATTTTTACCTCCATGTCCATGAATGTATCAAATTCTCCATTGAGTACAGGTCTAAATGGAGAGAGGGTGTACAGGGCCTGGACATCTAGGATAATGAAAAGGATATAGCACTGAGGAGAACTGGTAGAGAAAGGGGAAGCTGAGGCCTGCAGAGAAAAGCTTCACCTACTGGTCAATTCTGCCAATGGCTAGCTCTCAGAGAGTGATATCCATCAATTGATTCTGGTTAAAAATACAGTACAATAATACAAGTACAAATCAGTTAAGTTGGGAGATCATCCTATAGAATACAGGTGGATGTTTCTCTTAATGAAAAAGTTTTACATGAAAGATTGGTATAAATTAATGAATGCACAACACTAATAACAAATAGCATTGATACAGCACTTGACATTCGAGGAAGCTCTTTATATCTTTAATTTCTTGTAATACTCACTTGGTAATGCAAGTATTTCAAGCCACATTTTACAAAGGAGAAAGCTGAGTTTCTGACTTGACCAGGGTCACATGGTTAGTGATAAACCAGATCTTCTGATTCCAAGTATGGTACTCTTTCCATTTCACCAAATTTGAATCACACCCAGTGGTAGTTAGGGGTGTATCACACTTCTCCACTGCTTAAAGACTATTTCTTTCAATGGTATTGAATTTGATACCTATCAATTTTATTCCCTCTTTTCCTTTAACCTGTGTTATCTACTGTGATCAAAGAACATGCTGAGGGCTATTGTTTTTCAGATATGATATTTCTGGAAATGACCTTACAGTATTATTAGATGTATTATTGCTGCCAAGACCTGGTAATAGTACATATAAAAAATAACATTTTCTATTATGGGCCAGGCAACACAACTAGAAAACATTGGAATTTACAAAGATGCTAGAGGTCTAACTCTTTCGTTCCTGTGCACATGATAGGCTTGTGCACATATGTTTAGCTTTGGGAAAGAAGACTCCTGGAAATCTAGAACAATACTGTGTATTTTCTCTGTCAATCAGCAACATCGATTGGGTAGTCACTGAGTGTGAAGCAATGTCATTGAATGCAGCAAAGCTGCTGTATGCACAACACTTAACAATTGTGTACATTTTATATCAGCTCTGTAGGGGTTCCCCACAAATTTCCATTTATTTTCTCTCTGAGGTATGAGACTTATTTTATCTCAGAGGATTAATATTTATGAAGTCTTAACAAAACCTCTTTTGAAGTTTCCTATAAATTTTACAAGCAAAGATATTAGTGCAATTAAGTCGATGTGATATGGTGAGAAAAAGGATTAAATTTGTAGTTAAAGGTAAAATTCTAGGTCTGCAACATATAACCTGTGTGATCACAGATACAGCACCTCTCCTGTCTAGGTCTTAGTTTCTTTGGATGTAAAATGAAGCTTAGATGATTTATATGGACTGCTTCCACAGCAATTCCTAAGACCCAAGTACCATTTGGGTATCTGTGTTCCTAGCAACAATTTTGACTAAAAATCTATGAACACAAAATGCCATTCTCTACTATTTTTCACTTCTTGAAACTAGACTGTTTTCACTTTGACAGAGGATGCATGACCTTCATGTTTAGCTCTTGCTCTGGATGATTTCATAAAATTCTGTTTTCAGACAATTCACAAAGCATGCAGACATGCTGGGACATTTTAGGATGTTTATCAGTTCACAGATGGAACTATCCTGTTGTCATTTGTGGTCACGGATAATCTGAGGTGAGGCTGGACCTCAAGGGGACACTCTATATTTAAATGGGTCCTCTGGACTCACTCTAGATTCCTACCACTGTGGTTATCTAGGTCTCTAGGGTGGAAGTAGGTATACATGATGGAAGACAGCATGTTCTAAAGACATATAGCAAGTCCAAGGTAGAATAAGAATTTAAATGCATAGTCCTTAAGTTTCTAGTCAAATTATTTTGTTTTTTAATTATTATTATGTCAAATCCTATAGTGTTTTGGTCTTTTTGTTTTTTTCTTTTGTTTTTGTTTATTTTTTTAACTATCCTTTCCTTTAAGATTGCTAAAGGCTTTTGCAAAAGAAAAAAATGCATTTGTACATGACATCATATGTGAAGTTAATAGAAGGACTTCTATAGCCTGGAAAAGAACCAGCATTATTTGTGAATGGCATTCTTTCAGAAAACAAACAAAATACCTCTTGAAGATTCAACATATATGTTAAATTCGTTTTAAAAATCTTTTCATGTAGTTATTAGTTTACGTACAAGAAAATTTCCTTTTAATCTAGGAAGAATTAGGGAAAATGCTTTTTATTATTTATTAAGCTTTCTAGAAAATTTCACAACTAAATTTTTTTTGTTAAAAATCAGACAGTAACACAACATTTTCATTTAAGAAAAAGTCTTTGAGAAGTTTCTATGTTCACTAAAACACTGCTATGTGGTTTTACTGATAAGAGAGGACCAAAAAATATGTTTCTGAATATTTATTTTGTAATTTATGTTAAACAAGCACAAGATAATTATGTGCTAAAAAAATAAATCAAATGAACCCACTTGACTAGTACTTGCAGATTACATGGTTTTTCTTCTTACAGAAAAAAAACCTCATAACCCACAGCCCAATTATTCAATTTCCCATGCTAATTGTGGAAACTACTCATTTCTTGGCCTCAAGCAGTAGATGATACATCTCTGAAGGACAACACAACATCTTTCACAATCTATAGCTTGGTTCAATTCAATGTAAATGTTCCTAATAAATAAATAGATTAGAAATTACAATATTAGAAGTTATTGTGAAATATTGTGTGTCCTACTTGATGAGTAAATTAAGACTTTTGTCTCCTGTCCCAAATAATGTTATTGTGAGTACTTGTTTTGCTTTCACTGGACAGTGATTAAAAAAAAAGATAAAATAATGTAACTAGTAAAGATGTTTTCTCATTTTAAGATGATGTTTTAACTGTCAACGAAGTTCATAATTAGTACGACTAAGTGCTCATATACTGCAACAGACAATTCTTGTTCTTTGAGGTCATAGACTGCTACTTTTTACATTTGTACCTTCCACAGCATGTAGTACTGCATTTTCTATAAGGTGAGAGCTTAAATATTCTTGAATGAATACATTCTCTATTGCGTGGTAGGGAATGTGAATTCTTGGGGTGGGAAGCAATATTTTCTTACAGCCCCACTCAGTGTCCTTCAAGGGACCTATAGTTTTTGAAGCCCAATTGCTCTCCCTGAGTGCTAATCTGTCTCTGAAAGTCCACAACAAATACTATAATAGAGGGATTATCATTTCAAACTAACACAACTATATTCATATAATCAATATAGAAAAATGCTTCTTGGGTAAAAATTGTGTGTTTAAGAAAACATTTTTATTTTGGCTTGTCATTCACCTCAAAATAAGCAATGCCTCAATGTCTTATTAATGTTTACTTCAATGTTTTAAACGAGATTCACGGGCTTCCTAAGTTAAGTAAAGCTCTCTTCCCATATTCAGATAACAACAAACCAACTCTCATCCATTACTACTTTGTCTATATCTCCTAAAAGTATGACACAGAGGTTCTCTGTTATGTATTGGGGGATGGGCATCTTCTAGGTCTTGAAGCTTCTAATGGATACCAGATTGTGTTATTTTTTGTTGTTGCTGATGTTCTCACTACACAATCAGCCTTCCTTCTTTTTCTATCATTCAGTGTTGAAGACGTCTTTTATATCATCTTCTTAATATGTACACAGATGTTGATTTATCTTGCAGCTATCTGTCCTGTTTTTTAAGTGAACTATTTTGGAGATAGGAAGTTCAATGTTCCACTGTATCTTTCGTGAATTGGGTAATTAAGCTCTAAATGGATATTTGGAGGGGTTTTAAAACTTAATATATGAGCTCATTCAAATATCTCAATTCAAAGAAAAACTATTACATTTCAAGGATCATAATCACAAAACATGATAATCCTACTTTTTCATTAAATGGGAAAACTAAAAAGGCACATGTTTACTGCTACCACCCTCATGTAGGTCCTTACAACTTCAAACTTATATTATGACAATAGACTGTTGGTCAATCTAACTATCATGAATCTCTTTCCACTCTAATCCATCCTTTATTCAATTGTCAATGTATTTTTTTCTAAAGTATAGATCCAACTATGTCACCCTTTTACTCAGTAAGCTTCAGTGACTCCCTATCACCTCTAGAATCAAACACAAATAATCTTATGCTATTCAAAACCCACCAAAAATTACCTTTTCCCTTCCTTTTCTTCTGTCTTATACCTTACTCCCTGGCATGTCTTCTTTGATAGAATGATATTGACCTCTTTGCCATTCCACAAATGAGAAAAATCAATTTCTTCTTCTGGGTCATATGAGTAACAAGATGGTGGCCTAGAAATTTTCTCCTTCCCCTCACAACCTTTCAGACTTCCCTAAAACATTAATTATGCACAAAAGATAAAAATTCAACAACCTCCATACACGCAAAAGATAACTGAAGAGAAAGAAATGAACCAACTTCTACACTGAAATAATTCAGCATCCCTCCCCCTCCTCACACTTAATGGAAGGGAGGCAACATTAGTTGACTTAAGGACCCAACCAATGGTCTTGTAACAAAACCTAACCCCATACACTATGCCCCGCAACCCATCCAGTACCCTGCAGACCTGTGCTCCAGGCTGCAGAATTTTACTCAGGTAACAATAGCCAGTCATCAAGGAAATATCTCTGCAGGAGCAGAAACTTGCTTGGGGCCATGAATGACAGCCAACACCATGGCAGACAGCTCAAGTACCAGCATTACAATCTCTCAATTGGTAGAGACAGGCCAAAAATTGAGGAACAGTGGGAGTAGGATAGTATACCAGAATAGGACATTGTGTTTTGGTGTGGAATGGGGGAGTGAGGCTGTTAAGTATACTCCATCAAGCCTGAGAGAAAGAGCTCAGCATCCAGCTCTAGTCAGTTTTCACTGTCTTTTCCAGTCACTTGGAGTTTTCCAGTCACTTGGAGTAGAAAACCAAGCTGGTGAACTGTGACTTTCCCAGCTTGGGAGGAGAATGAAATACTTTGAAATCCAATCTCCAAGAAAACAACAATCAGAGGAGAGAGAGTCGGAAAGTGAGTAATCGGGGAACATAAGACATGGGGGTGGGGTGGGGTTGGGTCAGAAGACTAAAATTTTCTCAGGGAAAAGAAAACTTAAAGACATTGAGCATAAGCAGATAACTTAACAGGGATGGGAGAATAACAATAGAAAGAATTATGACCTCCAGAGTTCATGAGTATAGGTAATTATTATTAAATATTGCAAAAACCAAAACATATTGATACAATGATTGATGAGACAGAGGACCTATGAAATGTAAGGAAAATATGAAACAATCACATGTTGTTCCTGACGGGTTCAAAAGAGGAATGGGAATTATGAGAGCAGAATTTATGACCTACAGACCAAAAATATTGGGCAGATTAGGAAAAAAAAGTGGAAACTGCAAAGACAGGCCTCACCAAAGAAACAAAAGAGAGAAAAACAGATTGAGAATCAAATAATCCAGATTCAACAATCCATCTCTCAGCTCCAGACATTTTCTTCAACTATCCAGCATGCCTAGCATTCTCCCCCTCCTCATCTCCATCTTCTGATGTTCCTAGCTTATTTCAAGTCCCAACTAAAACCCCATTTTCTACAGGAAGCCTTTCTCAACCCTCATTTCTAGTGACTTCCCTCTGTTAATTACTGCTTATCTTGTGTATAGCTTGCTTGTATATGTATATTCGCTTGTTTTCTCAGAATAAGAACTGCCTTTTGCTTCTTATTTTTTGTATCTGCTGTGCTTAACACAGTGCCTAATATTATAGTAAGCACTTAAAAATGGATTATTGACTAATTCTCTGTCAATGGATATTTTATGCCATCAATTTGGATATTTGCACCATACATACAGATCTTCAATTATCAATGCCTTTCTATCCCTTGTGATTCTCATCCATGCTTTTCCACAGAGGACACTTCCAATGTGGTGGAAGTCTCCCTTCAGGGCTTTTCACATTTGGAGAGTGCTGAGATTGTCCATCTTCCGTCCCTTAATCTGGACACATCATTAGACTACCTCTCTTACTGATCATAAATTTACTATATTTCTTTAACCACTTCTGTGCATATTTTTCACTAGAAATTTGAATCTACTAGGTGCTTCTTTATTTTACTTTGCGTCTTATAAAATTTTAAGTCTTTAGGTACACTGTTCTAAGACTTATAATTGTAGTATATCTATTGTTGAATATTTAGGTAGAAAAGATGAGTCTTTTAACTGAAAAAATTCCTTAGTATCATTGTAAAAATTTCCCACCTGCTCTCTTCCTCCTATAGGAAGCTAGGCAGCACAGTGGATAGAATGCAGAACTTGGATCCAGGAAGACCTGAGTTCAAATCTTGCCTCAGATACAAACCAGTTGTGTGATCCTGAGCAAATAAGTTCACCTCTATCTGTCTCAGTTCCTTCATCTGAAAAAAGGATATAATAATAACACCCATCTCCAAGGATTGTCGGGAGAGCAAAATGAGATATTTGTAAAGCAATATGTAATCCCTAACATTCTATAATAATGCAAGCTATTATTAGTCAATACTGGACCTAACTTAACTGTTCATCCACAAAACATAGGAATTGATACAGTAATTCCACAAAGTGGCCATCTAAATGCATGTCACAAACTTAAAAAAAATAGAAAATGCCATCTATCTAGTTTTTCCTGCAAGAATTTTTGATTCACTCACTTTTGTTGTCATTGGATGTCATTGAGTAGTTCATAAAATGTTCGGAGGCTGGATGCAAATAAATGTATTGTTTTAAATATGGGGTTTTCTACGGAGAAAAATGTTTAAAGACTTCCTGTTCCCTCTTCATGTTTTAATTAAAGGTTCTCTCGACACCTGTGTAGATAATTCTCATGAAGATTTTATAAGAACAAGTAAATAGTTTCTCTCAATTGCCCTCTGTAAGTAATAATCCAACTGAAATACTATAAGAATATATTCTACGAATGAGAAGGAAATTAAGTTAAAGCTCAAATTAATGTTGCAAATTCAATCATTCTTTTTCACTTTTCTATTAAATAATTTCAGGTAAAACAACTAGGAAATTGTGAGAATCAAAAATACCTTTTCCTATGTTGTGTGTGGGTGTGTATGTGTGTGTTTGGGGGGTGGTTTTGTTTATAAACACTCTCCTCACTCAAGAACCATGTGCAAGCACATCTCATATATCCCCAAAATATTCCTAGCAGAATTCATTGGGCAACGGTTGCTCAAATTGTGCTATATTCATCCAAGGGAATTGCACTGTAAAAAAAAATTATAAATATGAGGAATTCAGAGAAATGTGGGAAATTTTGTCTAAATTGATTCAGGGTGAAATAAGTTAGAACCAAAAACATTGTATAGACAGTGAATATATTAATATAAATGAAAACAAGAGCATATTTTGATCAAAAGCTTTCTCAGTATTTTGGTAAATTATTTAGTGATAATTGATATTTCCAAGATAAATGGTTCCCAAAACTTCAATTACTTTAAATTCTTTGCAGAATAGAGAGGTAAGATGTCAATTTAGTCCTTATCCAAAAGTGAATAGTTTAATTAATTCTTTTGGAATTAGATTAGATACATTAGAACACATTAGTTTGTAATGGATTAAATAAGGATTGGTTACATTTCATCTTTTGGCTTTTAGTAGTACCCTCATAAAGGCTGTACTATGAAACCAAAATCCATTTGAATATAAACTCTTTAACCTCAGGAACTATTTTTTATTTGTTTCTATATCTTAAGAGTGTCCCATAGTAGAACTTTGAAAAAAAACTTCATATAAAAACATGTTAGTAGATTCAGTTTTGTGACTTAAAAAAAATGAAATTTATAATTGATATCTGATTTGCTAACGTGTTGCCTATATATATGTGTGTGTGTGTAATATAGATGTGTAATATAATATAATGTATGTCTATGTGTATGTGTGTGTATGTATGTATATATATAAATATCTTTCAAAGTTCAAGAGAAGGAAGACCCCAATAAAGATCAGAACAACTCTTTCTTATTTGTTTTAGTGGAAGTCAGCAAATGTCAATTTGTCATGATTTTGGAAAGTGAAAAAAAATTTTCACATGCATCATTCATAATAAACTGAAAAGAAATTATCAATCAATTACTCGAGTTTCTACTCCGCACCCAGCACTGGGCCAATCGCCAATGAACAAAAGACGAGTGAAAGGAAATGAAGATGCTATAATCTTGCTATTCATTGTCATGTCTTCAGCATCGCAGCCTTATCTCAGTTCATTCTGAATTGATAGAAAATAGAACCTAAACATGCAGTATGTCTTATTGCTTCACTATTCATATCTTGTCTTACTTCAAAAATGATAACATTTGTATTTATGTAACAGTTACTGATGAATGGTGCTGATTCTGGATATCAAGTTTATCTATGTATTGAATTGGCAGATGTACTGTAATTAGTTATAGAAGTTTGAAGCTGGGTCTGCACAATACCAAAACAAAGTTAATAGTTTAATTAATGTGATACCAAATAATTATTTAAACTGTTTTCCTGCCTCCTCCAAACTAAATACATATTTTCATTCTATGTTGACATGACCCTAATCACTGATTATTACAATGAAGCTGTGAACTTCCTATGAAGTGAAATTGAACACTCAGACACTTGGTAAGCTGCTTCCTTGATCAATTTTAGTATTTCATGTGGAAGTGATATTGTTACTTAAATTATTCAGATAATTAGATTCCATCCTTCACTTTGTTATGAATTCTATTTTTTGTTCTAATAATTTTTAAAACCATCTTTGGCTGCATTCAGTGGCCACCAAATTCAATTTCTCCTCAGCACTCTAAATTGGAATGAGATGGGATTAAAGATGAGGTAAAATTGACTTGCACCTAGTTGACCTTTCCTTTTCTTGCCCTTGCATGTGTCCAAAGGTCAGAAGAATTTACCAAATTCTGTAATATTTTGAGTTGTGTCTGCATAAAAAAGGCAAAATAGAAGATTCAACAATCATCTGAACAAATCAAGTACTTGTTCTATCTACCAAACCAATATACATTTTCCTGGCTTGAATAATCAGTATATAAGTGGTTTAATTCTCTACTTCATTTTGCATATATAGAGAGGACTTAAATGAAGTGTAGATGATTTATACATAAATTCACTTGGATGCCAATTTCTAGCTTCAACTGGGAGATCAGAAATCCATACAATATGGAACAGGTTGGATGGGGCTGAATGATGGGGTCTCTATGCACTGAATTCCAATATTTTGACATGAGTTCACCTGCTGGCTGTTTTTCTTCAAGAAGGCTGATAGGGTAGAATGTCACCCACCAGGAGATAAGCAATGACTACCAGAAATCAGTAAATGCCTGGGTCCCAGATTGCCTTGAACCCAGGTCAGAAAGGTGAATATCTAACCATTATATCTCCAACTTTATATCATTCAAGTCAAGCTTGAAAAAGCACCACATTTCAGATGTTGACTTTTTGCTTCCACCAGATGTGTGTGATCTTTCAGAGGAGAAAAGGACAACAGTGGGCCCCTTGGTGTTGGCATTTTCATGTCTTCCTCAATACTGCTACCATGCTGTGTCCTTTGGAGATGTTCTTTTACTGGACTGTTCCCCAATGAAGCCGGACCTTGAAGTGTCAATGGCATCAAGAGAGATCACAGTGTGCCCCTCTAAATCTGAGTATGGTTGATGTGAGTCCTGCTAGCCCTGTGGATTCTGGTCATAGCTGCCAACTTTCTCTTTGAAATTTCTTCCTTTTCATTATGTTTAGGTGCCTCTCAAGTCACTGAGCTTTGGTCCAGGCTCAAAATCAAATTTCTTTCTTCTCTTCTCTCCCTGACTGATCTCAGAGATATTATAAAGCACATTAAATCTCTAAAGAGAAAGAACACTTAAAAGTGCGGTTCTACTTTTGTGTTAACTCACAAAAGTCACTGTCCCTGACTGATCACATATGAAAGGACTCTTAAAAGAACCAGGATCTCAAATGTTTTTGTGAAAATGTAAAGCATTTTAAAGCTGTTTGGGGGCTCTCTCACCTTCTTCTAGTCACTTCAACACTTTATTTGGGTGGTTGAAAAAAAAAAAGAAAGCATACACACCTAGTCCTGAAAAATAAGGCTTAGGAAATTCTCTAACTTTGGTCTCTTTC
This sequence comes from Petaurus breviceps papuanus, assembly GCF_028583685.1. Lineage (NCBI taxonomy): Eukaryota > Metazoa > Chordata > Mammalia > Diprotodontia > Petauridae > Petaurus > Petaurus breviceps. The sequence goes on along the minus strand of NW_027185764.1, from coordinate 46,982,947 downwards.
ATTTTTATCCCTGTCAGTGCCACTGGTGGTATATGAATCTTCTCTCGTTTGCCCAAGTCTTATTGCATTTTGAGACTTGTAGGACTTGAGAAATCTGTTTTGCCATTTTTTAATTAAAAAAAAAAAACAAAAAAACCCAAAACTTGTATAGGTTAAAATACTGGAGATGAATAAACATGTGCATCTGGCTTTCCATGACGGATGTAAAGACCGTGAAGTTTTAACATGAAAATGGACAAAAATAATGGTCATAACAAAGTGCCTGAAAATTAAATGATGGTTGTGACTTGTTAAAGGAGTGGAAGTTATCCAGATGTCCTAGTGTCTATCAATGATGTCAGAGAGATGATTAAGTCTCTTTTTGCATTCAGAGAAGATTTTATTAACTTTAATGTAGTCACCCTGTATATATTAAGAAAAGAGGATGTGGCTTATAAGCCAAAAGCTGGTCAAATGTCCCTATGACAGGTTTTTTTTTCTTTTTTAAGTTATGAAATGACTCATTTAAAGGACGTGGCCCGTTATGAATTTAACTTTTCCTCACCACATAGATGTTATTGATACATCCTTTTTTGACGTTGAAGAGTGCTGAGTACTTACTCCTTACTCTTGCAAAAAAGTAAGATGAATCAAAATGGTAGAATGATTATGAATATAATTCCCAATGAATATAATTTCCACAATTTTTTTCCAGAATAGAAAACTGGTTCTATAGAACTCTGGAAACATTTTTATTAAAATTTCTTCAGTATTTCTTTGAGTTATTTTTATTTTCCAGCTTGTATTGAAAATACAAATGCTGAGAAATGAAGGGATAGAATTTTTCTAGAACTCTTGTTGCACAAATAATGAAAAGACTGAGTTTGTCTCCCAACTAAGATTTTGTAAGGCACTTCACCATTGTAGGGGAAAGTTGGTCTATAAATACAAAAATAACACATTCTCAAAGTTTTTCATGGTCAATTTGACATTTCTTTTTTTCCTCCTTCAATTGTTAAATTTACCGTTAGGAGAAAGTTTTATACCCTACCATTTGAGGCATTAGATATCACCAATATTTTTATTCTACAAATTAGCATACAAACTTGTGTTACCTTTAGATTAAATTGTCATCCTGTGTCATCCCAAGAACATTTGTGTGTATCTTAAAAATTTATATAGTTTAAGAATTCTATTCATAATTCAAATTTATTCAAAATCACATAATTATATTTTTTAACTATTGAGCATTGTTACTTTGTTCTACATCCTACTTGGATTATGTGCATTTTTGTTGAGTCTTTCAGATGAAGACCAAGAATGGTCCCCATTGATCAGGTTTTTTTGTTGTTTAGGTAAGGTAAACTCAAGGTCAAATTGGATTCCTGTGACATTTAGACTTCTGTACCCAGTGCACTATATCCTTTGAAAAACCTGAATCATAAATTTGTCACATACCATGATGAAGCACAAAGCCCCCAACTATAGCAAAGACAAGCATAATGTGGGTACTCAATAAATTATAAAGTCTCAAATAGAATCTCCAGACCTATAGGTCATTTCAGCTGGAATATACCAATGTCAATTTATTGCTTAGGGTAAATTAACTTTTTGGTGACCAAAATCATAAACAAATGACTTCTCATTAAAATTGTAGCAAAAAAAATTCATAGACTGAAAAGGGCAAAGACTTTTATAGATTTATATTTTTAAGCATTGCAGATAAAACCTGATCTCCTTCTCCCTACCCTGCAACATGTTGTTACTAAAATGGAAACTCCTTGAGAAGATATCTAACATTTTTCTAACTGAGGTCAATGCTTCATGTCAGATGGAAAAATAAATGAGTATGGAGGCCCCAGTGACAAATAGTCACAGCTCCTTCCACAATTCATTCTAAAAATAATTTTACACATATTTCCTAGTAAAGAAAATATACCAAAAAGCTTCATTCCTCTTCTTTCCCTAGCATGGTCCTCTGTCTAAAACTTCCTGATATCAAATATATGTGTGTTTATGCTTGTGTGCGTGTATTACACACACATATGTTACACATATAATTATGTTAAATACAGATAAAACATTATTAGAAGTTACATATGTATAAAATAAACTTATATATAATTGTTATATACATATATTTGTTCATACATATAGCAATTATTTGAAAGCTTATTGTTTTGTTAAAATAACAAGACACTTTTAGTCCAGATATTCTTGGTGTTTTGATGACATAACTTTAAACTGAGGTAAGAATATTCTAAAGAAAACAGAGGAGTCTTACGAACTGTGGGCCTTTAAGGAAGGTATAGCTTTTTCTCCTCTGGGAAGTACATGCAAAAACCTTCAATGTTCTCTATGTGAAAGAATATATAGGCTACATAGTTACATAGCAAAATTTAGGTGCTCAATAAATTACAAAGATTTATAAAATCCTTTAAACAAGGCTTTGACAAAATGATAGATGACAGAAGGCCGAAATCTTGTTTACCATCATTTGAAATCTTTCACTTAGAACAGTCTTCACTCAACTACAATGTACCCAAACATCAAATATTTAATATAATATTCAACTGATCAATGAAGATAATAACACCTCTCTCACAGGATTTTTGCAAGGATCACTTAAGCAACCAGGTTATAGATAGTATTCTGGCTTTGTAGTCAGGAAGAAGACCTCAATTCAAATTCTCCCTCAAACATACTAGTTATGTGACTCTAGTCAAAGGAGTCACCTAATGTCTCAGGCTGTTTCCTGAGTCAAATGGGAATAATCAGACAGAGTACCTGTCTCACAGGGTTGTTGTGAGGATCAAATGAAATATAGTGTGTAAAGTACTTCACAAATATTAAAGCATGACATAAGTTCTAATAACAATTATTATTATCAATATATATCTGTATATATATATATATAATATTTTTCAAAAATTAAAGCACTGCAACTGTTAGTTTTTATTATAACCTGATTGTTTTTCCAAAAACAATATCCCATCTTTTTTGCTAGAATATTCAGCAGGGAAACTGAAAAGAAAGTTGAATTTGCAGTCAAGATGACCTGGTATGGAATACTGGTTTTGGTACTTACTATCCCTGTTAATCTGAGCAAATTTCTAAATTCCCTAAAATATTCAGTAGGAAAACTGAAAAGAAAGTTGAATTTGCCAGCAGAGGACATGTCATAGATTATTGGTTTTGCTACTTACTGTATGTGTTAATATGGGCAAATTAGTCAACCTTTGTCCAGTTTCACTTCCTCATCTTTAAAATTAGAGACTTGGGCTTGGACCTCATTCCAGCCCTCAAACCATGATCCTTTCTCTGTTGCATTTTCTAAATCTTTCTAAGAAGAACTTCCTTCAGTCTGACCAGAAACAAAGGAAAACATCAGCCTTAAGAAGGAGAAAGAAGTGCTGAAATGAACAAAAGTTTTTTTTTAACAGGTAGTCCATTAAGTTTTATGTAATATGCCAATTAACTTTAAAAAAAAAGTCATTTACACAGATGCCCCGTCAAACGCTGTGAGGGAAGCACAGATGGGGTACAGTGGCATACTGCTCTAGGACTCATTTATAAAATCTGCATAATTCTTCCAACATCTGAAGGCCTGTAAAGGAACACATGCTAGATTAAAAAGGAAGGGAAAAATAATAAACCTGAGTGCAGGAAACACTGCTCTAAATTCGTGCCCCCAGAACACACTTGAAAGGGAGAAGTCATCCTAAGTATGGGTAATTTTCATCTCTATTTTGCTAATGTTCAGAAACAGAAGCATATATACATAAAAGGGGAATTCTAGGAGAAAAATAATATATCTGACCAATATCGCCATGTACATTCAGTGTTCAGCCTATTGCTATTCTCCGTTGGGGCAGCTTTGGATGTGCTGTGGAGATGAGTCATTGACTTCTTTAAAGAAACTGTCAGACTCACAAAACTTCTCTTGTCCTGTGCTAAAGAATTGTTTCTTCTTTTCAATTATTTCATTGGTTAAGCTCCCAAAGCTCACTTTATTTAATTCTCAAGGAAATTGTCATTGTGCTGCAGTTTTTTGTTTTTTGTTTTTTGTCTTTTTTGGTTTGATATTCCAGGCAAAAGTACCTATGTTGCTACAATTGTGTTAACTGAGCCGGTACATTTTTTTTTTATCCAATACTAGCAGGGAAAATGGAACTAGATTTGTTTTTCTTTATGCTTATCTTTTAAATATCTGCTTTTTAAATGTATTCCGTGCCCTGAGCAGTGTTTAGAACAAACACCAACTAAATACCTGACTTATTTCTCAGAATTGTCTCATTATCTTTCCTGCCAAAACTCTTAAGATTCACTTTATTTCTTTGCTTTCTTCTTCATTTTCTTCCTTTCCCTAATAGTAATAGAAAGTACAAAAAGAAGAAGGCAGTGAAAAGGTTGCATGAACCCTGATTTCTCCCACCCTCCCAATATCTTTCAGCTAGATTTTTTTGAAACATACAATATACAATTCCATATACTTTGACCTTATTGGTTTACCTTTCAAATCAGCACTAATAATTAATACAGACCCATTGAGTGAAGAAAATATATTCGCTCTCTCATTGTTGGCCATGCTAAATAATTTAAAGCACGCAGAAGCCTTTCTAGTGTTTTGTGGGGGATGTAAAATCGTACCCATTTGGGAGGTGGGGACGGAGTTCTTTGCTTTTTTTGTTTCTATTGAATGCTCCTTGGCTGTACAGCTGAAAAGGGCATTCCTATAGGACTTTAAAGGCAAAGTAGAAAAAATGACATAAAAGCCTTGCTTGGATTTGATTGATGCACTCTCATATTTGAAGTTCACTGAGAGCTTTGTGCTAGAAGGCCTGGGTCACTCCATCCAGTGCTCTAATGAGACTGTGTGTGAACACTTCCAGCTTTGTAGGCCTGGCTTTAATCAGAGATTGGAAAACACTCCTGACTGATAGGCTCCAGAATCAGATCTAAACAGAAAATAACATGCTCGATTTGGCCTCTGAAGGTGGGTTGAGCAAATCTTTGTGATGTATTGGAACATTTGCCGAGTGCAAGTGCACGTGGTGTGGTTCCTATTTCTGTCGGCAAATACAAATTTTTCACTCAGCAGGCATAATCAGAGCTAACTCGAGAGGAGAAATAACAAAAACTCAACAGCCCTTAGCAACTCAGCATGGCATAGAGGGATTTAAGACTTTAGCATTTTATCTCCATCAGTATGAAAATGTATGAGGAAATCTGAACTTTGGAAGTGCAAATAAACACATTTAACACATTACAAGCCACCAATTTTACCAATGACTCCTGGGTCTTAAGCTTTACAATTGTTTTTTTTTTTCTTTTTCTATCAGTTCTACTTTCAGTTTTAAGATTTCGTGAGACCATTTCACTAATTTGGGGCATCTTACATCAAGTGAACCATGGTTGGAATGAGCCAGAGCCATTGGACACAGGCACTAAGTAGCACCTTTTAGCAGGTTATTAGCACAAAATGACATTCTGCAGTTTCTGAATTTGTGATAGGTTTCACAACAGGGACTGCTGATGGGCAAAAATAATCCCTTCCCCTCTCATCAAATGGAACGTAAATCCCCAAAGCTGACCGCTTGTAGTGACCAGAGAGGCTGGGACTACTTGGGAATGGATTCTAACTTGAAGAATCCCCCTGTGAAGTGAGTAACCAGTGAGGATTAAGCAGCCAAGTGTATTACTTCCCCCTTCCTCTCATTACCCTACAGGACCTCTCACAGGGACTCTCACACATGGTAGTTACTCAATAAATATTAGTTGACTTGGCTTGATTCATTTTATTTGTTTCCTGGCCTATACTGTTCAACTATTGCAAAAACAAATACATATCTAACACTAATCTTTTCAGTCACTACTTGCCTTCAAGGCGATTAATTAATGGACTACTTGCCTTCATATTCCAAATGAACAGGACTAGTCAGTGTTCCCTAAACACACTTTCCCATCTCTGCATCCTTGCTCCTTGCCAGTGTTCCCTCTGCCTTTGAAGGCCCTTTCCCCTACTCTGAACTTCTCCTTCCCTAAATTATCAAAATTCTTATCCATCCATCAAGGCCCAGCTTACATGACCTCTTCTCCATAAATCCTCAGATTTGGAAAGTTTGTGAATAATATTTTCCTCCCTTTTATTCCCATTGAACTTTGTACCTCTCTTAAAAATTATACTTACCTCTTTTTATGTTACATAATAGTTATTTCTGTACTTGTCTAATTGCCCTGACTAGGCTTTAAGCTATTGGAAAGCAGACATCACGTTTTTGGACCTCAGTTTCCTCATCTATAAAATATTGGGTTGAATGAGATGTCCTCTAAGGTCCTTTCCTCTTCTAGCATTCTAAGTCATTCCTTGCTATATCCCCCCAAGATTAGTTGTTCAATATATGTTGGTTGAGTTTAATTGCTCCTCTCTATTCTTAATCTACCTTGGGATCCTTTGGACACGAAGGTAAAGTTCAAATTGCATTCCCTGGTAAGGATAGTGAAAAGGGAAAATAATTCAGCTAGCTGCTTAATCATCATTGGCTCCTCTTATAATTGTATTCTTTCCTAGCCCCTCTTCTCTTTTCTGTCCCCTTATTGTTTCTCAGAAACAATGGAACATCAGTGCAAATGACATCATTGTTTAATGTGAGTCCCTCGGTAGCTGCTTCATGTTCCTTTCTTCAATGAAACTTTCTTAAACATCTTTTTCTCCCCAGATCTGCATGCCAAGTCCTCACAAAAGAGCCATGGCACAGTGTCCCATTATGAACCTTTTTGCGGATACTATGGCGAAGTCTCTAATAAATCTTTCAGAGGATGCTTCCTCTACAACATACAGCTAATGCAGACACATTTTATTTATCATACTTTATTTCCTAGGCTGTAGTCAGTCTTGCTTCCACCAGCATTCTATAGTCCTTTCCCATATTCTTTACAACCCCGCAGTCCTGAAAACCTCCAATGGGATGGTGTTTTGAAGTTCCCAGTCAGTGCTAACAATTCTCAATGCTATGAAATGCTTTGGGGTGGTGCTTTATTATTGAATGGATTTAGCCTGCTTCTTAGGAGCACTGGGGTAACTAGGCTGGTGGAGACAGTACAGGTGCACTGGGTTCAGGTCATTTCAGTGGGAGTACAGCTTCTGATGAAAAATCACCCCCAGTGGAAATTCCGATGCCAGACCTCCAGGTCAAGACTAAGTCCCGCCCAATTCTACCCCCAGCCAAGACCTAGCTGTTCAAGGCCACAGAAGCTGCCAGGTTTGAGAATTCACCTTTCACACTTTCCACTGTTCATGTATCTATAGAGATACGGCTGCTAGTCCTCCCCACCAACAGAAATCTCTTGGGCTTACATTGGACAAAAGTCTCAGGATTCATCAATACCTCATTTTTTCAGCCACTTCAATGAGTCAGGATTACAGGATACTGGTGCTCTGTTAAGATAAAGGTTTTGAAAATGATAGCTTGGCTATGCTATTTAGACATTTTACTCTCTGCATCAATAATCTAGGAATTTAAGGATAAGAAGACAGAGGGTGAAAGAGCTATCCTGACATTTAGTATATTGCATCTAGCATACTTAAGAATGAGTTAAAACTTAACATCCTGGATTCTTGAACGCCTGACCTTCATAAGGAAGAACTAAGAAATTCATCTTTGTGCCGTGTACCACTTAGTAAGAAAGTCTTTCCCTTGGTCACCTCAATATTTCCCACAGTAGTTCAGTAGTTTTGTTTTTCTTCCCATATACTCTTGCTCAATGCTCAGTGAACATATATGTCCAATGTATTAACGAAATATACTATCTTAAGTTTTTGGTGTTTTTTTAGGATAGAGTGAACATTGATTTTTAACAGTCTGTGGAGAGGACTGAAGTTTCCCTGAGGTTCAAAATTCATTAAGTTCAATTAAATTCATCCCACATTAAAGAATCAACTATCAAGACAATGTTTTACTAGATTTCTTTATATGCAAATATTTTGTGTGTTTACATTTACATATGTAATGCTCTAATGTTAATGGGATTTAAGACCTTCCCTGCCTATTAATAAACCTCACCTGGAACCCATGAAGGGAAGCTAATTTAGGGGAGGCTTGCTTGGAGGAAGGCTTTCACACCTTTTGCTAATTTCTAATTAGGCCCAGTCATGAGGGTTGTGATACCTTCTGACTAAGAAATATACATGCATAGATTCTGAATTGGTATTTTGCTTTGGGGGCTTGCTTATGAGATGGATCTTGTGATTCCCTGGTCAAAATTCTGAGTGTCCTTATGTTCAGAGCTTCCCGACTGTTCAGATAGAAAGACTTTCTCAATCCAGGGATTGTATGTAAAGTGTTTAGTTGATTCAGGCAGTCCCAGCCCTGTCTGTTGGTCTTTATTTCTCTGCTTTTATTTTCTCTGTTCATATTGTTTCTGAAGTTCAGGGTACTGACTTTTCCTCTGAACTAGTGAAAGTAATTTTAAAAGATTGTTGATCCCTTAAACAGCTATTTTTCATAGTTAAGCAGATCTAAGGACTTGTGCTAGCATTTATCCTGGGTTTGCCAGTGTGGTTGCCCCTACAAATGTTTACATGTTACAAATTCCTTATAGTGTTTTAGCTCTTCCTGCAATCACTTCCAGCAGGAAGGAATGTGATGATAATTATAAAGGAGCAAAGGTGATGGATGTGGTATCCTAAGGGCAGGGCTCTTGTGACCAGTTCTGCCATTCACTAACTTCTGTTTGTAGCTTTCCTCATCTGTAAAATGGGAACAGTAATAGAACCTACTTCCCAGGGTGATTGTGAGGATTAAATGAGATGGTATCTGTAAAGCACTTTGCAAATCTTAAAATGATATAGCTTGATAATGGTAGACATAACTATTAGTTATCATTATCATTGTGGTTATTATTGCTATTTCTATTATTATTATAATTCCTGATATCCAAAATCCACTTAATTCCTCCACTAAATATACAGACACCCCACTACTACTACCTTCCAAGGAAATGTTTTAATATCTTCCATTAAGATGTTTCACAGAATCACAAAACTCAGAATTTCAGAATTGGAAGCGACCCCGTTGGTGATGTACCTATGAAGTGCTTATTGAGAATTTGCTTAATGACATGAGATAAGGAGGTATATACTACCTTCCAAGACTCATTATGCTTTTAAATAATTTTAATTATTAAGAAGTTTTTTTTTCCTTATCTATATCAAAGGTAAATTCATCTCATCTCACCTTCTACTTCTTTCTCTTTGTTCTATCTTCTGGGGCCAACAGGAGCATTCTCTTTTCCATATGATAGCTCGTTACTTAAGAAGGTTATCATGTGATATCTTCAATTTTGGAGGGGTGATGGAAAGAAAGTCACACTGAGGGATTCTGGAAAGCAATTTGCAACTATGCAAATTAATGGGATAAATATTCATGCCCTTCAACCCAGCAATTCCTCTACTAGGCATACATTCAAAGGAGGCCATTGACCAAGAGAAAGGTTCTTTATGTACCAAAGCACCACTTTTTGTGGTGGCAAAGAAATTGAAAAAATTGGGGAATGGGCTACACAAATTTTGATTAAAGAATGTAATAGAGTGTTACCATTCTGTAAGAAATAATGAATATGAGGAATTGAAAGAAGCAAGGAAAGTCTTACCTGAACTGATACAAGGCGAATACAGCAGTCACAAGAGGACCTGTACAATAAGTAGAAAAAACGTATACCGAAAGAGCACCCATCAAAAAACACGTAAAAATGAAAGTCTTAAAATTATACAGAAAAAGGTAGGGAGCGACAAGGTGGCACAGTGAATAGAGCACTGGCCCTGGAGTCAGGAGGACCTGAGATCAAATCCAGCCTCAGACACTTAATACAAAAACTAGCCATGTGACCTTGGGCAAGTCAACCCTAATTGCCCTACCTTCTCCCTCTAAAAAGCAAAAAAAAAAAAAGGTGGACACAAAGAAGAGATATTAGAGAATATGCCTCTTCTCTTTTGGTAAAGTTGTGTGGATAGGGGTGGAACAGTGACTATATTGGCAGATTTTTTTCAATGTCTATTGATTAGTTTTTCTAATTGTTTCTGTTTTTTTTTTCTAAGAATTTTTGGTAATAAGAGATGACTTTCTGATAGAAAAGACAGAAAGGAATTCAGGGGGAACATCTAGGTGATATAATAACAAAATAAATTGCTAACCTCAAGGCCTGTCACTACTCTGGTTGACTTTATCTAGATCACGTACTCCACTAACACTGGGTATAATATACTAGATATAATATCTTCATTGCAATGAAGTGTTTCAGAGGTAGCTGGGTGTCCCAGTGGATAGAGGTCTGTGCCCGGCATCAGGAAGAACAGAGTTCAAATTTGACTTCAGACACTTACCAGTGTGATCCCAGTTAAGTCTTAACATACTTAACCTCTGTTTGCCTGTTTCCTCAAACATAAAACACAACTCCCTCCCAAGGTGGTTGTGAGAGTCAAATAAGGTGGAGAATATTTATTAAGTGTATATCACAGCACCTGGCATGTAGTAAATGCTTATTCTCTTTCCTCCCACATGTGATCTGACCAAAGACTATAATGACATTGTCATATCTTCTTTCTAGGTATTTTATTGTTGTTGTTCAGTCATTTCGGTCATGTTCAACTCTTTGTGACCCCATTTGGGTGTTACAGATGGAGAACTGAAATAGACAGGATAAAGTGACTTGCCCAGGGTCACGTAGCTAATAGGTGTCTGAGCCCAGATTTGAACTCAAGAAAATGACTTTTCCTCACTCCAGGACTGGCGCTCTATCCACTGCACCTCCTGGCTGCTCAAAATGATACTATGCCTCTCTTATTAAAGTCTGACATAAGACTAGGTTCGTTAGCCAGCTAGATCATGCTTTTGCCTCATTCAGATTTGAGTCCACTACAGCCTTTAGATAATTTTCTGGCAAACTGCAGTCTAGTCATGTATTTCCATGAGTTGATTTTTGAGAGTTGTTTTTTTTTTAACCTAAATGTAAGACTTTATATTTGTCCTTAGTAAAGTTTGTCTTTCTTGACTTAACCCTATGTTGTAGTCCCTAGAGTTTTTCTGGGATTGTTTGTAATCTAGTAGGTTAGTTTTGTGTCTTTTACTAAATTAATGAGTGTATCATCTCTACCTTCATCAAAATTGTTTATTTTTTTAAAAATCACAGAAACTAAAACATTAAATAGCACAGGGACGAGCACACATCTCCTTAGGGTGTTGGATCTACCAATTAAACCAGTTCAGAAGTAACCGAACAATGATCTACTAGCCCACATAGGTCTCCATCTTTTCCACAAGAGTCACAAGAGGTGTAACCAAATGCCTAAATAAAGTCTATCAACAACATTCCATAATTTCCATTGATTCACAATTGTATCATTATGGGGGAAATATTATAAAATAAAATATTCAATAAAGTAAGAAATTGCCCCATTAGTTTGTTGAGCAATTTCTCTGGGATTCACTAATTCACAGTATTTTATTTTCCAGATCCACTGTTTTCCATATCTTTGTAAAATTGCTGAACATGTTTCAATGTACATATTGTGATTAAACTTGAAAATTACTACAAACAATTTAGTTTAAAAATGAATGATATAAACATACACAGTGTGATGAATGTGAACTCTGAAATAGCATTCTATAAGAGAAAATATGCTATAAAGAGCATATTTTCTTTTATATTGCTTATGCCATAAACATCATTTATTAATATCTTATCATTTCTAATAAATACTCATGCAGAATTATGGTACCTCACATGGTCAACACTTTTGCTGCATCCAAACCTCACAGATGGGCCACATGTGAATTCCCTTGTCCAGTGTAGTTGAATAATACCTAATTTAAATAGAAAATTTATGGTTGGGAGGACTGGCTTTAATAAGATAAGCAATCTTTCATTAAAGCCTATACTCTGAATTCAAATGATGATAGTATTTGTATGCTCTCTCCATTTTAACTCTTCTTTTTTCCATCTTCTTCTTTGATTTCCAAGTTCTGCTTAAGTAGTAAAGTAGAAACAAGAATTAAACAACAAGGAAAGACAGACATGACTTTATTTTTCCTGTATTATGTGATTCCTTTGAAATGTTAGAGACTTCTACTACCATGCTTCCCTCTGTTGTGAAAGTGACCCTAATTATCAAAGTTTATGCCAATGGAGTGCACAGATTTTGGAAGGCCCTACCATCTTGGAAAGGCTCTGTTTAAATGTTGCCCGTATATATTCTATGCTTCATTCATCTAAGGACCAACTGAATTAGATTCAGAGAGATTCTTGGTCAAGAGAAATGGCAAGTGATTTTTCCCCCCACCATAACTTAGAAAGGGATTATGATATGTATTAGTTAAGAGAGTGTCGAAACCAAATTAGTTACAGATCTTTTAAATTTAGGAATGAGAAGATGCTTACGTAACTTCTATAGCCTCAGTTTCCTCATCTGTAAAATCAGAGGTTTGGACTTTGATGATCCTTAAGGTCTCTTCTAGTTTTGAATCTGTGCTGAATATACTGAAGGAAGTCTCTTGTCATTTGTTTTCTATTTTCTCTTCCAAACCAAGTATCTGGGTATTCTAACACTTTGTAGTTTCTTTCTTTTAATTTTTCAAATCATAATTATTTCCAAAAGTTTGGCAACTTAAATGTGAAATAAATACACTGTGAAAATAGGCAATTTGCTGTTAATTGATTTTTTAAGTCCAGCAACATCTATTGATTGACCTTTCTGGATCAATTGTTCTTAAATTTGTATATGTGTGTGTGTGTGTGTATGTTTGCATATGTGTAAGTATGTGTGTAATATAGACCCCTGTGGCACTCTGGGAAAGCCTATGAAACTCTTCTCAAAATATTTCTTTTAAATATGTAAAACAAAATATATAGGATTATCAAGGAAAAGTTATATTGAGAACTGTTAATACAATATATATATTTTTAAAACTATGACTGATGTGGAAATAAGCCCTGTTCTAGCCCTTTATCTCATTCTCTCTGTCTCTCTCTCTCTCTCTCTCTCTCTCTCTCTCTCTCTCTCTCTCTCTCTCTCTCTCTCTCTCTCTCTCTCTCTCTCTCTCTCTCTCTCACTCTTTCTCTCTCATATCTATAAATATGCCACATATATACATATACACACATATGTATATGAGAGCATCTTATATATAACCTAACAATTAAATATAAGATAACATATATAAAATAGCATTATATATGATGAATAAGGTTTTATTGAATATGAATACCTAAATTCTATGCATTTAACTTCTTTACAAATCATATATATATATATGATTATGGCAGAGAGTAGGAAAAGGTTCTTTGTAAAATAAAAAATTATATTCAAAATAATAATGAAACAGTTTTCATTTTCATCTATTCATTACTCTTAAGTGGAATGTATATTAAATATACTTTAAAAAATTTTAAATCCATATCTATGATTTCATGGGTGTAGGCAGTTCCTAGTAAACAAAATTCCTCTACCACAAAAGAACAGCAACTGCTGTGCAACTGTTTTTTTTTTTTTATGGTTAAACTTTCTTTGTGTGTCAGACACAGAAGTTGAGCCTGGATCTTCTTTACTCAATATGACCTCTACACCATACAACCTCTCCTGTGTGAAAATATGTACATATGTCTATACCTGCATTCAAACTCCAGAATTATGAGAGGACTAAATTCAAGCCACAGAACTTCTTATTTTTGCTGTTTGTGTTTTAGTTATCTCCAATATCATAAACTGATACCTTGTGTAAAGAAAAAAAAAATTTGTTCCTCTGTAGCATTAGCATTTATCACAATGCCTGGGACATGGTCTGTAACTAATAAATGCTTGTTGGTTGATTTGACTGTATTCTTCCTTAGTGATGATTCCTTTTCCTTAATGTTTTTGAGGAATAAATTAAAGACACCTTTTATCAGTTATAGATCCTTTTCCTATTCTGTAAAAATAGTTATAACTTTTTGTGTTATAACAATTATAACTTCTTTTTTCTAACTTTGCTGTTATCTACAAAAGAACAGCACAAATTGATAAACAATTAAACAGAAACTTCCATTCACTTTAAAGAACAGTTCCCTATTGAAACTGCTAGCTAGGTTCACTTCCTTACATAAATATGTGTGTGATTGATAGATAGCATTATTTAATCATTTTAAATAGTAATAATGGTCAGATATGTAGAGAAAAAGATGGGTAGATGATTTAAATTTCTATACATATATATGTATGAAGATAGATATACAGTAATGGATAAAGATATATACATACAATATATAGAAATAGAAAGATACATAATAGAAATAGAGATATAGAGACAGAGTGATAGAAACATAGATACAATAGGTAGAAATAATGAAATAGCTAGACATCCAGGAAGATAGACAAATAGTGATAAGTAGGAATAGAAGAGAACTAGATAAACAAACAGAAGGAGAAAGAGAGAGAGAGAGAGAGAGAGAGAGAGAGAGAGAGAGAGAGAGAGA
>NW_027185764.1:46957363-46968453 GCF_028583685.1 Petaurus breviceps papuanus | reverse complement strand
AGAGAGAGAGAGAGAGAGAGAGAGAGAGAGAGAGAGAGAGAGAGAGATGATAGGCAGGCAGACAGGCAGACCATTTATTAAATAAGCACGGTGCTAAATTCTGGGACTAGAAGTAATAACCTTCAAGGAGCTTATAGTCTAATGGGAGAAGACAACAGAAAATGGCTAGCTGGAAAACGGGTGAGAGAATAACAAGGAAGTGGAGAGGAAGTCAGCTTAATAAGTCTAGTTGGAAGCAAGGTGAATAAGCATGGCTATGGCTCCTCATTAAAATTCCACCTCAGACACTTTTTGTGTCACTCTGGGCAAGTCACTTAAACTCTATTTGCCACAGTTTCTTCAACTGTGACATGGAGATAATAATGTAACCTATCTCCACAGGCTGTAGGGAGGATCAATTAAGATAATATTTGTAAAGCACTTAGTATAATACTTGGCACAGCAAAGACCTGTATACATGCCAGCTATTAATATTATTATTATATAATATAATAATAATATTATTATTGTTGATAAAATGGTGACACAGGTTAGAGACACATCACTCAAAAGTGTTTAGTTGTGTTGAAGGCAATTCCAGGAAGTGAAGGGTGCTGGCAAGGAGGTGGAGTTAAATTCACCTTGGTCTGTTTCATCACTATCTACGTCAGGTGCCTCCATTTTCCTCTCACTCTCTTTTTATCTCCTTACAATCTGTCTTTTGACGTCATCATTTCACTGAAACTGTTCTCTCCAAAGTCTCTAGTGATCCCTTAGTGAGCAAATTCAATGGCGTTCTCTCAATCCTCATTCTCTATGAGCTTCCCGGCAGCCTTTGACACTGTTGATTACCCTTTCCTCCTTGATTCTCTCTTTTCTCTGGGTTTTCAGATCACCACTCTCTCTCTTGGTTTTTCTTCTATCTGACTGCTCCTTCTCAACTACTATGCTGGACCCACATCCATATCATGGGTATTTCTCAGGGTTCTGTCCTAGGCTGTCTTCACTTCTCCCTGTGCATAACTTCACTTAGTGATCTCATGAAATCACCATTGATTTAATAGCCATTTCTGTCCTGAAGATTCTCAAATTTGCCTCTCCTGCTCCAACCTCTTTGCTGACCTCTAATTCACATATCTAACTGTTTTAAGACATCTTAGGGGCGGCTAGGTGGCGCAGTGAATAAAGCACCAGCCCCAGAGTCAGGAGAACCTGAGGTCAGGTTCCAGCCTCAGACACTTAACACCCACACAAAAAAACTAGCCATGTAACCTTGGGCAAGTTACTTAACCTCAATTGTCCTCCAAAAAGTAAAAAAAAAAGAGATCTTAAGCTGAGCAGATTATCTTTCCCCCTAAACATCACAATCAACATACACACATACCTTCCCAATTACTTTAGAGGGAAACACTGTCCTCTCAGTCCCTCATTCTTCCAACCTAAGAATCATCCTCAACTCCTCACTGGCTCTCACCCCTCCCCATCTTACCAAATCTGTTGCCAAAGCTTGTTGACTTCAATTTTGCAACATCTCTTATATAAGCCCCCTTGTTTCCTTTGACATTGCCATCACTGGTACAGGCCCTCATCACCTCACACTTGCACTACTGCAATAACCTGCTGGTTGGTCTACCTGCCCCAATTCTTTCCCCACTCCAATTCATCCTCCATTAAGCCACCAAAATGATTTTCCTAAAATGTAGGTCTGACCATTTCACTCCCCTATTCAATATGCTCCAGTGGCTCCCTATTGACTCCAGGATCAAAAATGAAATGCTATTTAGAATTCAAAACCCTTCATGACCTAGCCCACTCCAACCTTTCCAATCTTCTTACACATTACTCTCTGACAGGTATTCTTTGATCAAATAACACTCCTTGCTGTTGCAAGAACATGCCATTGCATCTGTAGACTGAGCATTTTCTCAGGCTGTTCCCTATGCCTAGAATGCTCTCTCCTCAATTCTGCCTACTTAATTCACTAACTTCTCTAAAGTTCTAATTAAAATCCCAGTTTTTAAAGGAAGCCTTTCCCTATGCCTCTTAATTCTAGTGTCTTCTTTCTGTTAATTACTTCCTATTCATCAAATATAAATCTCACTGTGTATATTTATTTTCATGTTATTTATCCCATCAGATTAGAAGTTCTTTTAGGGCAGGTACTATCTTTCACCTCTTTTGGTATCTGTAGTTCTTAGCAAAGTGCCTGGCACATAGTAGGTGCTTAAAAAATATTGATTGATTTATTGGTGTTCATAGAGTGGGTGCCTGGTCTGAAATAATGCCTCACATTCTATGCACACATCAGATCTGCTTTTGTCCAATACCAGGTCATGACCCCTTTCAAAAACACAAATCCTGACTACAAATTCCATTCAGAGAGCAAAAAATTTTCCTTTAGAACAACTCATACTCTTTGCGTATGGTGGAATATGACAGAGTCAATTATGTAATAAATCACCAAGGAAAAAAGTGCATATAGTAGCAATATCACCAGATCAGCAATAAAGTGATTTTACTGATTGTGTGTCAACACTCATTTACAATTATATGAGTAATTCACACCAAACTAATATATTTCCTTTTTAAATTATTTGGGTAATTGTGGCAGAAGTCATAGAACATGACTCTCTCTATAATATTAAAATTGAGTATCACCTAAAGAACACTGGGGAAGTGTATGCTGGGTGTGAACACCCTGTAACACATTATAAACCCAATAATTATGAAGAATTGCATCCAATTCAATGTGTATTTATTAAATATATACTCTATGCAAGATACTACTTAACTTGAAATAAAAAAGACCTAGGTTTGAATTCTGCCTCAGATACAGGATAGGCTCCCTGAATGAATCATTTAACTCTCCAGTGCCACTGTTATATCATCTGGGATACCAGAGTAATACTCACTTCATAGAGATGCTATAAGAATCAAGTCATGTATGTAAAGCATTTGCAAACCTTAAAGTGCTATGTAAATGTGACAAGTGATATAATATTTTGTCTTAAGGAACTTATGTCATAAAGAAATATATAATTGGAAAAAAAGAACTGGTCATGAAGTAAAGGTCCAGCATAATCAAAGGTGAGCCTGCATGTTTGCTCCATTGGTATAAATACTTTCTCAAGGGAAAGTTCCCCTGTATTTTAGATAGATGCCATGTGGCAGATTTGCCAGACTGCCAAGAAAAAGAGGAAGCAATGAGTGGATTTCTGTAAGCATCACTGAAGGAAGAATCCACATCAGTGTGACAACTATATCACCAAATAAGAGATTGTAGAAGAAAAAGGTAGCTGTAAAATAATTATATTAATATATTATACACCTAATTATATTAATAATTAATATTTTATAAATAAATTTCTAAGATTGATAAGACATGAACCATGGAGGGAATTTTTAAAATTTAGTCACTATTGGTTCCAGAAATTATTCTAAATAAGTTGTATGTGAATGTTAGGTAGAAACTCTTTTAAAATCTATAGAATGGGGAATGACTAAAAAGAAAATGAATATTGATTTTGTAATATTATTTTTGGTAAGAAATATAATTACTACATTATATATTATATAATATAAAAATCTCATATTTTTCAGTAAGAAAATAGTGACTATGAGAAGTTCAGAGAAACATGAGATTATTTGTATCAACTGATAGAGAATGAAATAAGCAGAACCAAAGGAACAACATGTGCAATGACTGTAACAATTTAAATAACTGTAAAAGATAATTGAAAGAATGAGTACATGAAAACCTAATACAGTCCTGGAGACAGAGATCTGCACACTGGGCTTTGCAGATTAACAGTGGGAGACTAGTAAGGCTTTTTTTTTTTTTGGCAGCACTTAGTAAATATATTGGATATTTTGGCTTAATTATTTTTCTTTGTTTTAAAGAAAGATCTGATTGGGAGTGTAAGGGGAACCCTTGTTCCTCCGTCCAAGAAGTAACTGATAGAGGATGATAAACATAGAAGTGACTTCAGAGGCCTTTAAATTCAACACTCTCTTTTGATAGATGAGGAAATTGAGGTACAGAGAGGTTAAAGGATTTATCCAAGGTTACAGAGCCAGCATGTGTCAGAGGTAGGATTTGAAGTCAAACTTAATGCTTGACTCCAAGGGTAGTTCTCTATGAACTAGGCAACATAGGTCACATTCACAACTATAATTACCTAACTCTGAAAAAAAAAATCTTTCTTTCTGAGATACAGATAAACGGAGGAAAAGATTAGGACAATCAATGGCCTGAAATCTTCCCTTTTACAGAAATAATTCACAAAATTCAAGTATCTTCAATTTTATCTGTGTGTATATGTGGTGAATATCCAAACTATGAAGAATATAACCAATCTAAAGTGAAAATTAAAAGCACATTTTCCCTATTTTTATATGAAAACTAGTTTTCTGAATGGTAAATTTCAAGAAAACAAAATCCCAACTTTTCCTTTAAAAGGATAAAGTTTAAGTCCATAATAATTTCAATATCTGAATTAATTGTGATTAAATGGTCTTTTTTAAAAAGTGAAACTTCTCAATATAAACATTGCAATAGGGAGTATTCATGTCAGTCAATGAGATAGCTTGTTGAAAAAATTCATTTTGCTAAGGAGAAGAAATTTAATTTTATGACAATCTATTTTATTAACACCCCTTTTTTCCATCTATTTTTCCTTGTTATTCAAAAATGGACTCATAACCTGATCATGCTCCCTTCTACTATGAGGGAGATCAAAGAAAGATATAACAAGGAGAAGGCAGCTGTGAAGTTGACATTAAATCTCAAGAAACAATAGTACCTGCCTCAACTTTAGACGAGATTGCTAGTTGTAAGAGTAATCAATGTGTGCAATGTAAAGCAGGATTTTTCATCTTGAAATTAAAGAGAAGAGCACATTCGTGAAGTGATTTCCCTTCTTCAAAGGGAACATCAAATGTAAGACCTCTTCACATACCACTGCCTTGGAATCATGGGGAAAAACCAAAGGTCTAACTGCCGTGTAAACTCATTCTAAATGTCATGTCTTATTAGAACCCAATAAGTGGAATGTCTATTTTCTCTCTTTGGTAGAGCCATCAAATTTGTCAAAATTTTATGATAATTCATTCCATCATTCCTTAGACATTTAAATGACAGACAGTCCTAGGGAGAGAGCAGAAAAAAAGATCAACGTTGTGTAATCCTACTATTCATGTTATAAATGCCACCAGAGGGGTTTTAAAATACACCACATCATGGAATGAGTACATCCTAAACTTCTCACTTCTACTCATGATTTGCGGCATTTTTGGAAAATGACAATAAATGGGCTCTCTACTCTTCTTGACCTCTTGACTTCTGAACCGTGGCTGCCCATGATGAACCTTGACTTGTTTAAAGTGGTAGTGCTAGTTTCACCCTGATCCTCTCCCAGAGGGTCTGCAGCTTTAACTGGGCAGAACGGCTAAGCTCCCCATCTAGTGTTCAGTGCTCATCACATTAGTCTTCCAACAAATGAGAGGAAAACCTGCCCGTTTTCAGTTCCCCACAGAGAGATAGAGTTGGGGCCTATGTTTGTGTATTAAGAGTGGAATGGCTTGGAGACTACAACTAAATAAATAAACTAGTATTTAAAAAAATATTTCCTTTTCTATTCACTTCAAAGAACAACTTCATGGTATCCAAATTATTTTTCAGTCTCAACTTTAAAAAATGGCGCATGTGAGGATGACCAGAAAGACTAATAGCACAGTTAAATTTGCAGGGTCAGTTTAGGAAGAACAGCTAATAACCTGGTTTCAAAACAGCAGCAACCTATTTCTTTCCTTTGGATAAATCTCAAACTCAACACAATGAATGGGTTGACACTGAAGGCAGACACTGAGGGCCTTTCTTTTCTGGCTAGTTGCCATTGGAGGGGGAGTGAGGGTCCCCATCACCCCTTTCCCTGAGAATCTTGATAAAGAGCATAGGGCAATCTTTTCACCCCCTTTGCCATTGGGTAAATAAGGAGCTTACACCCTCTTCTGCGTGACCCAGAGCTGGAGTAAAAAGTGCATTTGTTATTTGTGATAGTTTTAAAGGGCTCAAAGGTTAAAAGTTCAGCCACTTCATTAAATCCAGTGTTGAACCCTCAGCCAGACATAATCCAGAATTTATCATGCAGGGAAGAAAAAAAGAAAGAAAAAAAGAGGGGTGGGGGGCAAGGCAGACAGCTCAGACACTATAGAGGAACTTGTCACTGATACCAACTCTATATGCTTTGTGCTTTTAAAGATACTGCAAGGCCTTAAGTTTCCCTTTTAAACCAAAATGGGGGTGGTGGGGAGAGCTGTATTCTAGAATTTTAAAATTATGTTACATAATTTTTAAAAATGTGATTCTGGAATTTGTATTCCAAAGGTTTTATGAGCAGTACATATTCTTAAAATTAAAATTTACCCCAATTTTTTCTATTTCTAATGAGATTTTTATCTTTCAATTCTTTTTTTGTAAAAAACAGACACCAAGATTATATTTTTTTCTTAAAATGTATTAGTTAATTGTATTCCTGGTTATAAATTTTTGAGGTGGCATAACCATGATTTTAGGATAATGTTCATATTTTAAAATGAATGAAAATAAATAATCATAGAAAATTGAAAACAACTGGAATACCTAGTGACCTATCAGATGGATAAGGCAGGAAGGTCCTTCTACTTCTCTAAAGCATTGTGTTTTACATTTGTCATCATAATTATTATCATCATTATTAATCCAGTTTCTAGTACTCACATAATAGATACACATGTGGGTGTATTTTCAGCTAGCAGAAATCAACATTCTATAAGGAATATAAAATTGCATGGTTTGACATGGATCTATTCTGTTAGATTCTCATAAAATCCTTGAAGATGATTTTTTAAGTAGAAAATATCATTTAAAAATATTTGCAACTTCACTGAGAGTTTAGCTTTATTTAGGGGCATTTGTGACCACTTTTGTCAGTCTACCAGAAAGGGCAAGCTAAAAAGAAAACTCATATTATTGGGACCTCCAAAGTTCTCCCTATTTATAATTTTTATGGTTCTGTGTTTTATGAAATCCCATATGGGTGCTTTTAAAAAATATGCCAGAAGGTTCCTAACAATGGCAAACAGCATCAAGTTTGTTCAAGCAAAGACAACTAAAAAGGCTAATGTCATCTCTGAGTACAGTCAGTAATTAGCATCTTGGATGAGCCTGCCAATATATGGGGAAATTGTTTCTATTGTGCTGGGCTTTTGTCCGGTGCACTACTGTCTACCATAAATTGGACTCAGCTTACAAATTCATTTCACTGAGCAGCTGTTAGACAGGAGGCCCTTTCAGTCAGTTCCACCTTGTATCTCACGATGCTGTTTTGAGATGCACAGCATGAATTGGAAAGCATCACCAATATAAATATCATTTGATTCTGTTTTTAGATAGTGTTCTAAGCTGTTGAAGAAAATGTCTATACTGTCAATGTAACACCAAAATAAATATATAATGCCATAGGTAGTTAAGAAATAGCTTTATGCATGTTTCACACCTCAGTTTCTGGGAGTTAGAAATTTCACACCTAAATTTATGATACAAAGAAAATTAGTCAACAGTATGTATTGAGTTCTGATTTATTTTAGAACTAAGGAAAGTACAGAAGTATAAAAGGTATATGAAGTAGTTTTTTTGCAAGTCTTATTATTAAATAGGCATGATAGGACAAACACAACCAAAAATGCACAAGAATAGAATTTTTTAAAATAATATATTAAATTACAAGCATACATTTTGCTAACAGATTGCTAAAATAGACAGTCTAGCCCAATAGAACAAATATAGAACTCGGAGGCAAAATCTTAGGTTTGAATGTGACTCTTGGAGCCTCAATTTCTTTTTCTATAAAATGATAACCCTACCTCATAAGATGGTTGTTGTAGTTCTGAAATATTTTATGCAAGGCATATATACATACATATATATATACACATACATAATGTATATATGTATAAATATGGTATTACTGCTAGAATGATTGGGATTAATCAAAGAAGATTTCATTATATATAGACATATATATATTATAGTTAATGTGCTTTGAAGTTTGGTAGGGATATATTTGATATTATAAAGGAGAAAGGGAATTTTGGGAGATGGAAGGCGTATGTGTGGAGGTGGTAAACAGATTAGTCTAAGTTGAAGTTGCACAGAAGTTTGACATTATAGTAGTTCTTCAATTCAGTTAAACAGACGTTTATTATGGATCAATTGGGTGCCCAGGATGGAGGATTACCAAAAAAAAAAGGAAATAGCTTTTACCCCTAGGAGTTAGTAATCAACTGGATGGATACATGTGTACAAATATGTGAATACAAAGTATATAAAACCCGTTAGGGGCAATCAAGAAAGCCTCAGGCAGATAGTAGCTCCTGAATTATACTTTCAAGGAAGCTACAGATTCATTGTAGTAGAGGTGAGCTAGGTGTTTTCCAGTTATTGTTGACGACTTTAGCAACAGCAAAGAGACAAGAGACAAATTGTCAAGACATGTTTTGGGGTGGATAAAGAGAAGTGAAATCACAGGATAGCTTTTTAAAACCACTATCGTAAGTTTTACTTTTACTTAAGAGACATCTGGAAGACACTGGTTCAGAGAAGGGAAATTTAATTTATCTCTGATGAAGTCAAATCAATGTTTTCTCCAAGGTAGTGAAGAGAATTCGAACTTTTCTTATCCTGCAAAAAGGGACCAGATCGGCTATTAATTGGGCTACTACCCACATGCTGAACCACTATTATAGACGTAAGTTTACAATCTTCATGAATAACAGTGAAGAACTCACACAAGAGGGCTCACTTCACACAAGCAGAAGTTACTTATTTAATGCTTAGTTTAATCAACAGCAATGCCAGTGAAAAGCAGAGACTGGCAAACTGCTTAGTGGTTCTTTGATGGTGAGAAAAAAGAGAGAGAGCATCTCTTTCTTGCTTTCCCCTTTTATCCTAAGTGGGCAAGCCATCTCCCTCAGGGTGGGGGTCAGGAGGTCTCCGTGAGGTCCTGCCCCACCTCTGTGGGACAGCCTCCCCAATCTACTTTCTGATCCCTTACACGATTAGTAATGTCACCTTTCCCACTAAGACAACTAGGTAAGGGAGTGGGGATTTTAATATTTCAGGCCTTAATTAACAAGCCAAGGGTCTCTCTCTTGTGATCCCACTTAGCATATGAAAGGAGTTCTCTCTTGTGATCTCAATTAGTCACTTCTGCATTCACTACAATCATTCCAGCATATACCAAGTTTTATATTTGTGATATGGCTAACAATAAATTACAAACCAGCTTATAACTTGGAACATAAGATGAAAAAGCCAATTCAAATAATTTAGTAAGACTTATTGATAGGGTCAAAGAGGAAAGAGGAGTCAAATACCACTCCCATGAAAAAGTAGAAAAATAATAATGGGAATGTCAGAATGTATCATGATTTATTGGGGAAAAGGTGTGAATTTGGTTTTAGATATGCTTATTTATACATGTCCTTGGAACTTTTTGGTTATCTTCCTAGGAATCCCTCAGGCTTAGAGATATTTCTCTTTAAGGAAGACTAAACAAAATGAAACAAAGATCCTAAGACTAAATTGTTCAGGGACATTTATATTTCGTGGGCCATATAAAGGAAAGACCAGAAGAATAAATAAGGAATAAGGAAAGAAATTATTATATCTGCGAAACAGTAAGCAGCTAGGAGGAATGTCAAAGAAGAGATAGTGGTCAGAGGTGTTCAAGGCAATGGGAGTGGTCTCAAAGAGTGGGAGGAAGGCAAGAAGCAATCTGGAATCTGTCTGGAGAACATAGGTTTTTGTGACCTTTCTGATAAGGACTTTTTAGCTCAGTAACAAAAAGCAAATCCAGATTTAGCAGACTAGAAACAAAGTTGTAGAAGTTTAACTACAGGTAACACCAGAAAATATCTAGGGTTTTTTTTTTTACTGTGTTCTGGTACAAATTCCTTGGACAGAAATGAGATGATTTTGCTAGGATATAATTCTTTATACATCTGATTTCTACTTTTTTTTTTTAACATAATGAGAACTGAAAATGACATGAGATTAAATTGTTTAGAATCAATCTCTGTCATAGCAGGGAGCTAATGATTGAGAACAACAAGTTATGGACATTTTGGCACTCAATCAAGTGATTGATCAGTTTCTCATTAAGGTGATCAATAGAAGAGAATAAATGAAAGATTTTCAAAATGCCATGCCTTAACATGGATTGTATCACATTTCAATTGCACAGCATAAAATCATAATTTTAAACAGGATCTGAGAAATTATATTGTCCAACATCCTTATTTTTCCAGTGATTAAACTAAAGCCCACAGAGGTTAGGAGAATTGTCCAAGGTCACATGTTAATTAAAGTCAAAGCCAGGTCTCTAGAATTCAGGTCTCTTGACTACTAGGTATGGGTTCTTTCCCCTATGCAATTCAAACATCTAACATACTTTTAAAGACTCCTTTGATTAGGTGCTTCTGTACTATATCATTTATAGAATCTAAATGAAAAGTAATGCTCCTTATTTACAGTTGCTGTGAGGAACAGTGGAGGCTTCAGATTGTACAAGAAAAAAACATGTTTGAAGATGAAGCAAGGGCATGCCATGCCCAAGAGAAGAATCCTAGGACTGTCAATCATGGCTATAGACCAATTACAAAATTCCACCCACCTGGCTAGCCATAATGGATTAACTACAGCCAGATTATGTCGAAGGTCCCTGCCAGGACAAATTGGCAGGATGGACTGAAAACATCACCTGCTTTAGGGAGTTTTCATCCTTTTCTGAGTCCATTAGGATACAGTGTCCATTGCCCCTGCCATGAGTCCCAGGTTCAGTTTTTGAAGAGGTTCTATCTCTTCATCTAAAAACATTATTCTCTTAGAAGTATGAGGTGATCAAGTGGGCACTCTTTCTTTTGTTATCAGGGAACAGTCATGAAGGAATAAATATAATCAAGCAACATTTTTCTAGCAGTCTTAGACTAAAGCAGCTCTATACAGGACAATTCCTGTTGTTTTGGAGACAGGCATGTTGGTAGCACATTGGTAGATATCAGATAGATGGGGG
>NW_027185764.1:46846515-46957353 GCF_028583685.1 Petaurus breviceps papuanus | reverse complement strand
CTAGGCCTCACTGAAATACAACAAGTTTAAAAGGGTAGTGGGCTTTGATCTGTAGCTAAGAGCTCAGAAGTGATTTTTATTAGGTTAATACACAAATCTGCAACTTGCTGACAATCTTGCCACAAACAAAGAGGGGCAAAACTGAGGAACTTTGCTTAATACTCTAAAACCATAGAGAACACAGTACTTGGTCAACACTTCTACCCAGTAGAGCATATGGAAACTGTCAGGAAAAGTGCAGGTTACACATGGACTCAGTTTCCTGTTTACAGAATGGGATCATTTAAGTGGCCATCACTCTCATTCTCTGATTAAATATTCTCTTAGAAAACAGTATACCTTATTGACTTAAGCACTGTCAGCTCTTTAGTTCATATTTTGAGGAATAGCAAGCACTCTAGCCTGCAAAAGATCTAAATAGACTAGGGCATTCCTGAATCGAAAAGGATAACATTCAGTAGGGATCAATATAAAGTCTTATATTTGGGCTCAAAGAAATTAACTTCCCATTATCCATAACTAAAGAACGAATGGTCTGGAAAAAAATATGGAGGATTTTGTAATACAGGTTAAATATAAGACAATAGTATAATGTGATAGTAAAAAAAATGTTGTACTCCAAAAAAGTGATTTTGGAACTGCATTAAAGAGGCATAGCATCTAGCAATAAGGAGGTAATGGTGTCATGTTAGTCTATTCTGGTCAGACTATATCTACAATATTGCATTCCTTTGAAAATTATTTGAAAGACCTGGGAATTTTTACCATGGAGAAAATTCAGGAGGCCATATGAAAGCTGTGTTCTAGTACTTGAAGGACCCTGAGGTCAAGGAGGAATTAGACTTCAGTTTGCCCCTGAGGACACTTTCAGATATAATGGGTTTGGAAGTTTGAAAGAGGTAATTATTGACTTCTTTTTAGGAAACAGAGAAAGAACCACTACCAAATAATTAGAGCTGTGAAAAAATAGGAATGGATTTCCTAGGGTGGTAGTGAGGGTCTCTCATTCGTGAGGTCATCAAAGATGGTCACACATTGGAAATCTTATACAAGGGATTCTTTCTCAGGTATTGTTGTACTAGATGGCCACTGATGTCCATTTCAGCTGTAAAATCTATAATTCTACAATACTGTGATCTATTGCATAAAGTTCATAAAATCTGTGGAAACTGCAGCAGATGTGTTCTTAATCAGAATGTTATAAGCTTAGAGGCAAGTACGAGAATTATTGGAGGAGTCTGTTAAAAGGAAAGGTGGTAAAGATAATTTTTAAAAAATTGATTGTTCTATTTGTAGTCTCTAGTACTTTCAAGACAGTGTTTGACATTGGAAATGTTAATTTTAGTACTAAAAGAGTTAAATGACTTTGCTATTAACAAACCAACAAGATTTTGGAAACAAGAAATGAATGGATACACTCTTCCTTTCTATTTATTGTTGTTCGTGTTTTTGTTCCTTGTAGCCCTGTCTGACTCTTCAGGACCTGATTTGGGGTTTTCTTGGCAAAGATACTGGAGTTGTTTGTCATTTCCTTCTCCAGTTCATTTGACAGATTAAGAAACTGAGGCAAACAGAGTTAAGTGACTTGGGTGGGGGTCACACATCTTTTAAGTGTCTGAGACAAGATTTAAACAGGCCATCCTGACTCCAGGGCCGACTCTCTATTTACTGGGCCACCTAGCTCCCCAGGCAGATCTATACTTTCTATTTAAAACAATATCATCAGATAAGAATGCTGCATGAAATGAAGGTAAAGAGATTTCTATTATATAATCTTAGTTTTATTTGCTTAAATCTTGTGGTATTGTACTACTTATTTTTTATTTCAAAATGCTTATATTGGAAAGGTAACTTTCTAGAGGGAAAGAGGATTTTCCACCTGCTTAATTCCCTGGGATTCTATTGCTGTCTTCCTATTTATACCACTATCCCTACCCCTACCTCCCTCACAGATACATAAACTTAATGATAAATTCTATTCATTATGTGGATTAACATCAACAATAAACTCATACACTTTGGCTTGTGGCTTAAGTTAGTTGCAAAACCAGCCAATATTTTTGACTTTGCCTAATGCTCTAATTATATTTGCAACTCTCCTCCTCCCGCCCCCCCCATTTAACTCACTATGTCTACCTAGACTGAAAATCCTTCTTAACTATTCTGCTCTCTCATAATCATCAACATCAATTCAATCCCTCTTGTGTTCTTATTCCACTCAGTCCTCAGCCCCTGCTATGTTCTGGGCAACTCCATTCTACTAATAAACTGCGTTTCACAATTATCTATTTCCTCATATGCTCTTCCCATCTTTGGGGAATGAATGAATGAATGAATGAATGAATGAATGAATGAATGAATGAATAGTAAATTTAAAGTGAAAACAAACAAAAAAACTGATTTCCTTGAGAAGTCACTGTATTCCTAGATACCCTCTCCAGTAGTAAGTACACTTTTCCCCTTCTCTCCCTTCATCTCCAAACTCCCCTACCCTCGTCTCCCCCCACCCCCACACATACACGCACAACCAACTCAAGCAGAAAGGAAGTCTCTGTCTACCACATTTTCTCTATGAGTTCTCCTCAAAGTTTCCCACCATACAGATATTAAGTCTAATACCTGACTTACAGGCTTCCTCTTTGCTTCAACTCCTGCCTTTATACATAGAAAATTCATTTTTGTTCCCTCAAATCTCTTGATTTCCATTTGTTGATCTTTCAAATTCCCATCATTTGTATTTTCTCTCAGACACATGCAGAGAGGGTCATACCATTGGTATGCAGAAAGGGTTATTCCCTTAGTCTCACCAGGTCTACAAGTATCTCACCTCTGTTATTTATAGCTGAAATTCCTCTGACTATAATCTCCTTTTCTTCTATTTGTAATTGTGCCTCAATCCTCTTTAAACCATTATCCATTTTCACAGGACTCTCCAGTTATTTTCACCTTCTTTACCAGAGCATTACCCATGCTCTGACTTCAGTTATCTCTCTTCAAAGTCTTGACCTTAAATGAGTTTGGTTTTACATTTCCCTTCACCTATTTGACCCGTTGTCCTAATTACTGCTCATCACTTTTTTTTAAAGCAATTGGGGTTAAGTAACTTGCTCAAGGTTACAAGGCCAGTTATTTCTGGGTGTGGTACTAAGTATCAGAGCCCTGATTCGATCCCAGTTCATCCTGACTCTGGGGCCGGTATTCTTACTCACTGTGCCACCTGGCCGCCCCCTGCTCGTCACTTTTAAACCCTCATCCTGAATTACCTCTGCCATCTGCCTTATTGTGGAATCCTATAAATTTACCTCTCACAAACCTGCTGGAAGAAGTCTCACAACTGTGCTGACAGGGTTCTCTACAAATTTATGTTATCTACTTAAACCTGATCCCTCACAGCTGTAGACTAATCATTGTTAGTCTTCAATGATTTACTCTCTGTCATACTCTACAGCACAACAACCTAGAAATCATCTTCAGATCTTCATCTTCATTTCCAAAGCATAGCCAATAGTCACCAAGTCTCTTCAATACTGCTTCCACAACATCTCTTGCATCTGGCCCCTTCTCTGCACTTATACCGCAATGACCCTAGTTTAGGACCTAAACCCCTATCAACAGAACTAATACTTTGCAATCTCCTAGCTGGTCTCTCTGAGTTTAGTCTTTCCTTTATCATTCCATCCACTATACAGATCCCAAATTGATATTCTTAGAGTTATTGCAGTCATTTTCATGTCAGTCCTCTGCAAAAAAAAATCTTCAGTAGCTACATCTAGGATAAAATAGAAATCCTTCTATTTGGCTTTTTAAATCCTTTTTGACATCACTCCAACCTGTTTTTTAAGGCTCATTACAAATTATTCTATTGCGGATGTTGTATACTCCAAATTGGCCCACCCATTGCTCTCCTTATGCAAAATTTCTTCTCTGTCTTTGTGCCTTTACATAGTCTACCCCTGTTTCTGAAATGACTTCTCACTTCTGTTTTTTGAGTCCCAATATATCCTTTGAAACTTCTGTTTAAGAAGTGCTCCTTTGTTTCTTCAGTTAGTTTATCCCCTCCTCTGTCACAACATATTTATTTCTAAGTATATATCCAACATTATCTGTGAACATGTTGCACAATCCTAGGAAAATGCATGGTCCTTGAAGGCAAGGAGGGGCTGTTTTTGTCATTGTATCCATAGGACCTAAAACAAGGTCTATCATATAGTAATCACTTGATAAATGTTTGTTGAATTGAATTTTTAAAAGTGAAGGCAAACTTGGTATGGCAGAATCATGGAATCTTTTGTTACAGGGACTTTAGATATCACCTGATCCACCTATACCTGAAATGGAATCCCTTCTTCACATTCTCTACCAGTGGTCATCTGACTTGAAAATTTCTGATGAAAATAGCCAAATACTTCCCAGGAAGGCTATCCCATTTTAGCATAGCTTTACTTGTTAGGAAATGTTTTCCTTAGAGCAGGGTAAAATCTATACCTTTGCAAATGACATTCATTACTCCTATTTCTGCCTCCACAGACTAAGCAGAATAAGTATATGCATCATTTCATTAATTGGGCTTTCCACATAGAAGTTTCATTTAAGCAGCTACTGCTGACAAAGTCTTTGGCTGTCTGGTGAGTATCTCCCTCATTCAAACTGATAGGTTTTCAAATACTTCAAGATAACTGTCATGTCCATACTAAAGCATTATTTTGTCCAGGCTAAAACATCCTTAGTCCCTTCAACCTATCTTGATATTGAACATTATGTAATTTCTCAACATCCTGGTTGTTCTTCTTGGAGCATTCTTTCCATTATTCACATGCTTCTCAAAATGTGGTACTTAGAATTGAACACAATATCCCAGTTGTGGTCAAGAGGGGAGGTGGAGGGGAATTGGGGAGAAATGACAACAGGATAATCACTTCTCACATTTTGAACACTTTCTCTCTCTCTTATTGTAGAATATTAGAGCTATTTTATCCAGAGCAATAGACAGGATAGACAATAAATGCTATTTGAATTTAATTGAATTGGATAGATTGTACATCACACTGATTAGACCACATTTGGACTCGTTTGTTCATTTGGGGGATATCGCCTTCTAAGAAAAGCATTGGTCTATAAAAGCAGAATGTATGCAGAAGAGCATGATTGAGATGGTGAGATGAGACCATGAGACATGAGGAGTGGAAGAAGGAAAATAAATAGGTTGCTAACCTTGATTAAAAGTAACCAAACAAAATTAGATATGTAAGAAAGTATAATAAAATCAGATGGGTTAATTACTCTTTTTTATTTTTTTGATTTTTGGAGGGGGGAAGGCTGGGCAGTTGGGGTTAAATGTCTTGCCCAAGGTAACATGGCTAGTAAGTGTTAAGTGTCCAAGGCTGGATTTGAACTCAGGTCCTCTTGACTCCAGGGCCAGTGCTCTATTCACTGTGTAACCTAACCACCCTTAGATTAATTATTCTTAAAGAATGGACTGAATGAAGTAACTTCTGAGTTCCCTTCCAACTCTGGGGTTCTATGATTTTCTAGAAGACATGGGATTGGATTTTTTCCATTCAACTCTAGAAGGTAGGATAAAAACCAATGGATAGGAATTATAGAAAGATGACTTTTGGTTTAGCTTTCAAATAATCAGAGCTTTTAAAATGGAATGTCCTGTCTTCTGAGATGGTGAACTCCAAAATAATTGAAAGTGTTTTAACAGAGTTTGTAAGTTAATTGTCTAAGAGAATGTTTAAAATATTCTGCATTGGTGATAGGGAAGAAACAATAATTTCTAAGGTTGCTTTCAAGTGCTGGGACCTATGATACATATAAAACAAATATATTACATGGCTTAAATATGATTCATGGGTAGTATCATTAAGATAAGTCAAAATTCCTTATATGACAAGAAGCCCCAGATATGTCTAGACCTGTGATAGTATTGTTTTTCAGCTTCTCTTGTCATACTTCAACATTTTTTTTTCTTTCTTTCAGTCAGAGTGCTACTTGTAATTACTGAACAATCTGCTACAAAGGTATTAGGATTTATTTCTGGCCTTCAGTCCTCAACAGTGTACTTTACCTTACTGAATAAGCATATTACTAAAAAGAGTGTGGTTTTCTGTAAATTGTGACTCACATCATGCAACTAGAGTGGTATTAACATAGAAAACACTTCAAGTCCAAGTTGTCATAAAAATCACACTTAAGAATATGGCAAATTATTTAAAATCACACATTAAAAGGATAACATGAAAATCTGTGATGAAATAGCATGCAAACTATGCTTTAACATAACAACACAGTACTGAAAATTAAGTTACATGAGAACTTTTGCTGCCTTAGGCTACCTCCATGGGGCCGAGATTGACCTACAGGCACATTCTGCATAATACTACTGTTTGGTTCAACAAAAAATATCATGCTATCTGAAATAACTTTAGAGAGCAGTGAATTCTATAGGAAAAATGTTATAATGTTCTGCATAGACCTAGACAGGTAAATGGGGTTTTTCTACTCTACATTGTTATTTCATTAAAATATTTAGCAATTTTACTGAGAAATGGTATTGATACTTGCAATCTTACATGGTACACTTTTATATTTTGTTCTGGTCTTGTTATTTAAATTCAAGTTATGACTCTATCACAAAGTAATATTTTTCAGAACTTCAAGATTTTAGTTATTTTTAAAAGGATTTATGAAATATAGAGGGGTTAACGATTTTCTCAGGTCTAGTTAGGATTTTTAGTAGTTACTATTTTCATTTTATTTCTTTTATATTTTTTTCAGGAAAAATGTTTTAGTTATTCACATCAGGGTATCATTAAAAGGATGAAAATTTATTATATATATTTAAAAATTTTCATTAATTGGGCTTTCCACATAGAAGTTTCATTTAACCAGCTACTGCTGACTAAGTCTTTGGCTGTCTGGTGAGTATCTCCCTCATTCAAACTGATAGGTTATTTTGGTCTTGTTTAAATATCATTGGACAGTATGTTTCATAATCCTTTATGCCTATACATCGGAAGCTGTCACTAGTGGAGCCCAAGTGTAGTATGTGTTTACTGAAGACAAAATTTTAAACAGGTGAGCCTTCCCAGTATGATACTATCCACTGAAGAATTTTCTCATTCACTGTAACACATTTATAACTTACTGCAAAAGAAGTCAATGGGCATTTACTTACTATTTGCCATTCAAGCAAAAAAGATAAAAAGAGAAGATGAAAGAGAGAAAAGGAAGGAAGGAAAGAAGGGAGAAAGGGAGGAAGACACATATGCCCTAAAGAATGGGAATATCTGGCATAAGTACATTCATATAAAATAATATTTAATATTGTCCTTCATTATCCCTCCATGGATATTATGATCTCAGTGGCTGCCTTTTTTTTTGGGGGGGGGGGGGTCTAATCCCTGTTTCACATAAAAAATCTTTGGACTACATTAGGAGAAACATTTAAAAGATGTTGATCAACTAATATTTGCAGAAGGTCAAAAGAATTAAATTTTTAAAAATTGACATTTTGTTCTCCACTTTTAAATAGTTCATCTTGACTCACAGATAATTTGAAATTATACAAAACAGGAGAAATCGGTTTCAAAAAGAGACAAATTTAGGTTTCCAAGAATTGCCTACTGTCAAGAAGCCTTCCAGACAACTGAACAAGTTACATAAAGTATTTTTTTAATTGTTTGTTTTAAATAGCCAACTTGAAATGAACAAAATTGTATTTGGAACATGAATTTAGGATACGGGTGAATCTTGAGGTCATATTGTCTTTAAAATAGAATCAAATGACCATTAAAATCATTTATGAAAGACATCTGGTCTTTGAAAGGAGATCATATAAGAAAATTGTTCTTTTTTTTGGGTCCCAGCATTTATACATTTGCTGCTTTTAAATTACTTCTAGAGGTTGTCTTGTGTATTATAATGGAATTGTTGTGCAAATATGGCTTAATACATAAAATAAGAGCTATTATGCTGTCCTTTATGGTTCTGTAACAATCTATAAAGAGTTTCGTCTCTCCCTGCAAGTCACAGCTGATTCTGCCCTCTGGTGCCTCATGCCCTGTTCTACTCCAGTCACATTCTGTAGTCTATCAACACTCAAGTAAAAGGCACATTCATAGATCAAAGGGGAACTAGATATATGCTTTCTTAATTTGATTTGAAACATATAAAAGCACTATCAAATACTGATTTCAAAAGAAGGCTTTTTAGAATGAGAAAGTCCATCAAAATACTTGTCATGAGTAGTTCCAAGTGTCAAGAAAGTTCCTGAGCATTAACCCTAAATCTCAGTTAAGCTTCTCCATGTAACATACTTTAAAGAAGGTTTCTTGATTGGAAAATGATCCATGCAATGATCATATTAAAGACAATAATCGTTAGTACATGTGCTTTTTAAAAGGTACTTCTTAGAATAATTTTGCTACTCATAATTATAAACAAATCTCTCAATGACCAAATGTTTTCCAAACATAGTCAACTGAGTCATGTTGTTCTGCATGCATATTTTGTTCTCTCCATATAGGAAAAAAAAATTAGAATGTTTTTATTCTTCACTTTGGAGTATGGACTCACTGTAATGAGACTGCTTCCATAAGTCATACATCAAAATGTGTCACATTAGGTTTTATATACACATATATAGTTATGTGTGCATTTACCCTTAAAATCATGAATTGAAGACTCTTTGTTTTTGTATATAAGTAAATAAATCCATCCTTTAAAGCATGAAATGCCAGATTTGGAATTAATGTCAGTTCAGCCATGATGTCATTTGGGGCAAATAGCTTCCCCTCTCTGTGTCCTAATTTCTTTAACTGTGAAATGAGAGAGGGGACTAAATGACCATTACATTTATATTCATCTCTAAATCTTTCCAGTTTTATGACATCCAACTTCAAGTTCAAACTTATCTCCCTCCTCCCCTCCCCCATGTGAAATCTTCCTGAGAGACATCAATCTCTAGTAGATGGAGAAATAGCCTTACAAGGGCAGGAAGAAAACAGAAACAAATTTTGTCCCTGGGTCTTTGATCCTGGGTAAGTCACTTAACCTCTTGATGTTTCAGACTATTGCAGGGAAAATGCCAGTCTGCACTGCCAAAGGGAGTTTTCTCTATCAATGAAAGGAAAGATGGAAACAAACATATATTAAATTCCTACTATGTGCCCAGTGCTGTGCTAAAGACTTTACAGATACAATTGCATTTGATCCTTACAATAACCCTGGGAGGCAGGTGCTATTATTATCCTTATTTTACACTTGAGGAAACTGGGCAGAAAGAGATTAAGTGACTTCCTTGTCCAGTAAGTATATGAGGATTTGAACTGGAATTCCTTATTCCAGGCAAAATGCTCTATCCACTGGGTTACCTAGCTGCACAGATCCAGTGGTGGGATCATAGACTTGGAGCTGAATAACATCAACGGGGCCAATGAGCTCAAAACCTCATTTAAAAGATTTGCTTGGGATAACCCATCAAGTGTCTGAGGGAAGATTTGAACTCAGATCTTCCTGGCTCTGAAGTCAGCTGTCTACTATGAACTTTCTTATCCCATAATGTCCTTATGCTATACATTCCTGAAAATAAACTACCTTAAAAGAAAGAAAACTCTGTGCTACAATTGTGCTCTCCAGTGTGATGGCAATACAACATTATTCTATTAATTTTATTTTTTCCCCTAAATTGTCAAGTGATTGTCTCCATTCCCTCTTTGTATCTTCAACATTTAGAACAACATTTGAATTATAATAGGTGCTTCATAAATATTTATTGATTTATGATTTTATTACTTTAACATCTGGTTCATCATTATAAATTCCAGGGGGGGGGAAAGTTTTTTAAAACCACCTTAAAATCAGTATCTGTTATTCAAAAACAAAGGTAAAGTTTTGCGTAGTTAAAAAAAAAAAGTTTTTTGGATAGGAGGATAAGCTCAAAAATCTGAAGGCTGTGCATTTCTTTACCTTGGATGTATACATTTCTGGAAACGAAAGTAAATGTGGGATTTTTTTGTTGTTGTTGAGCTGTGCTACATTCAGTACTGTATACTAAAGCAAATACCTGCCTTCCCTTCCTCCTATTAACTTCTGAAATACATTACTTTTTGAACAACAGGCTACATAGAAGCTTTCAAAAAAAACCCAACTGCTCTAAAGCTTTTCCAAAAGACCATGTATGATATTTCAATGTTATATTTTTAAAATATTAATTTCTGTAGTATTACTTAATAATGAAATGTCTTCACCTTATTTAAAATGTTTCTAGCTTAACCAAATCTTCCCCACAGAACTGCATACTTAAGCCATGTTAGTCATTTTGGAATTCTAAAAAAAAAAAAAAGAGGTAATATTGCTTTGTGTTAAACTCTATAGCTCCTATCCATTTCAATGAGAGCCAGTCAATAAAAAGTCAGCAAAGGCTGGAGAAGAAACAAAAGGACTTAATGAAATGATCTGTTTACAAAATGCTAAGTGAGGGTTCCATGAGAAAACAGCATTAAGTCCAATTCTGATTTCCTAATGTGGTTTGTGAAATCTCAGTCCTCCAGTTTGAGTGTGTCATGTCTGGTAATGCATTGAGTTTTGAGGTTGGTTTTTTTTAAATAATTTTTTAAAAATTAATGTAAAGGAGGAAAAATACTAGTCAATCCTCCCCCCCCCCCCCCCAACTTTACGGGAGCATTTCTAAATAGCCCAGAAGAGATAAATCAAAGCCTGAACTGTAACCTTACACTTATATACTTGTTAAATGACTTTTTTACAGTCTGTTATTGCTAGAAATTGGATTGCTTTTAAACTAATGTTGTCTGGCGGGCAAAAGTGAGTGAAACCGCAAAGCCTGGAGGAACACTAATTACTTGTTTTAATTAGCAGCAACTTTCACTAGAGTATAATCTCCCTACAGGCCACTTTTCGGTAGGTGTGGAAAAAAAATGATGTAGAAACAAACCAATACAATAATCTCTTATTTGCCCCTAAATGAGAGCAGTACTCTGATTCTAGAGTAGACACATCATTTTGTACAAGCCTCTAAACCCTCAGGGAACAGGTCCGACCAATGCAGGCTGCTCAATTCAAAGATCTTTAGCAATCAGTTGCACAATAGAGCCCCTTATTTTATGCTGCTACATCATAAAAGTGCTCCCTTTGTTACATTTCCATCCTTAAAAGGGTCTTAATCCTTTTCTTTTCAGACCAGTCTATGGTAAATTCCACAGGGACATCCCATTCGCCACAAGCACTGGAATGGCCCACTCAGAAAGCAGCATGTGAAGCTTTGAGCCTTTTTTTTCCCCCTGCCACTCTCCAGAGAACATTAAATTGTACTTTTCATTCCCTTCACCATAGGGGGAACCCCCTTAATGATGACAGAGAAAGAAAAATTCCATCACTCTGTCCTATGATACCATTCTGCTGTCAAGCAGGCATCTCCCTGGTCAGAGAATCAAACATGGCTTCCAGCAGGTGGATAGAACTGAAGGTCACAGGCAGCCAAAGACAGAGGCTATACATGAGAGGAAACTCAGGTTCCCACAGCAAATTAAGTCATCTGTGAAACCTTTCATTTACCAATGACTAAATTTATTACTGCTTTTAAGGTGAATAAGTGCTTGCGTGCAGATGCTCCTTATTGAAAGAATCTGATTTGGGTAAATATTAACCTGTTTTCCCCTCTTCCCTGAAAAAAAGTATAATGGCAAACAATTAAAGAATATGGATGAACTTTTCCCCATGGAATTATGAGTACCTCTACTTGCTGATGAAAAATAAAATAACTAAAATTATAGATTCTTTTATTATTTACTTTCTATGATTTATTATGCTATTCTATCATTTTCTAGAAATATAAGTAGCAATATTCTGGAAATAGAGAAACTTACTGATAATGAAACAAAGTTATTCCATTTCTTTAGTCCATAAAAGCAAGTGTTGCATTGTTGTGGACTTAAAATATTATGATATAGCCTACCAAGGCAATTGTGCATTTTTACATGTTCATTACCAAGCTTTTATTGTATATTTTATAGTACTTGAAGTAATATTTTTTACCTGCCTTCATAGTCCTCTATGCTAAAATGCCTTGCTATGTAAGTCTTTCTTAGTCATCTAAAATGACAAAATTGTGTAAATTAGTAAATTTATAATGCTTATGGGAAGGCCTGATATTTACAATTAATTATTTTAATTTACATAGGAAATAAATTTTCTTTAATAATTTTATCATTAGTGTCTGGATTTCCTATCATTCTAAACTAACATTGCAAAAACCTGTTTTTGAGTCAAAAATTTATCACACAGTTCATTCCACCTTAAGAAATGATTACTCCATAAACCTTTTGAACACTGATTATTCCAAACTCAATAAAATAATATGAGGGACAACTGCCATTTTCACAATGGACCATTCATGATTTTTAATTTCTTACAATTACTTGCCTGTATTTCTCTCTAAGTATTCTAAACAATTCATATTTTGTTCCATCTTTTTTTTAAAAAAAAACAGAATTGACTAAAGCCTTGCCAACAGACACCAACTTCTCTGCTGTGTTAGTTGAAATCGAACTTTTATCACAATAGTGAAATATCATAAAAACACTGTTAGTTAATATGTAAGAAGGAAAATACTTATTTAGAAAAAAAAAACCTTCCTAAAATCATAAGAGAAAAAAAATCTTGCAATAAAATAGAGCAGGTACTTGTTTCTACCATTTTTACACAATTTTGATGATGGAGAATATCAGCCATTCTTAATACTTGCTTAATTACACTACTGAGAAACAAACAGTTTAAACATGAAATATGTCTTAAATGTATTCCTTTCCTTACTTTGAATACTTGACAACAGAATTAATACTTTGACTGGGATATTGGTAACACATGACCAAGGGAAAATTCTGAAGAAATCTGAAAAAAAGTATTGAAATAATTGAATCCTCAGGGTGGAGTTTGTGTGTGTGTTGGGGGTTGGGAGGTCTTATAAATATGTGGAAAGATCCTGGATTTAGGCTCCAACTAGCTGGTTGCTCGGAGGATGGGAGTGAGAGAGTTGAATAAGAAAAAGTAAACATTACCAACAAAGAGAATAATTGAATGGGGCTTTGTGAACAAGGGGTGTTGTTGGAGAAGAGAATGGTTGAGGGTGGGGTTGCCTGGGGTGCTTTGTTTCCTCTCTCTGTGGTGCTGCCTATGGGACTGCATTGTACTAAGGAGGAATTTACCATCTCAGGAACAGCCTAATAGCTACCTCTCTAAGCACATTTAAACTGGAAAGCCAAAATATTTATAGTTATTTGTGTCTCCTCATTTTTAATTAGTGGCTACCTACCATACCTCCATTTGCTGTTGTTTTCTCTTCAAGTTATTTCCTTTAGATCACACAATACCATATCTGGAAATTAATAGCCAAAAGTAGCTATTTGAACACTCTATCATTTAATAAATGCCTAAAGAAACATAGCTGCACTGGAGTGACTTTTAGTTTTGTCTGATTCAGAAACATGGATCAAGTAAACAAAACTTGCACCCCTGAATGAACTGCTTCCAAGATTTTTAAAATTTTTTATTACTATTCTAAAGCTTGGAGTTCCCCTTATGATGTTTGCCTATGGATACATTTCAAGTTTACCTGACCTGGGAAGAAACAAATAAATAAAAAGTATTAGTTGTAAGCAGAGAGACACTCCAAGGCAGCTTACCACCACCAAGGAAACTTGAACAGGCATATGGAACCCAGATAAAATAGAAGGAAAAAAAAATCCTATCCCTAATTATCAAAGTATTTGAACTTTCTAATAATTAGGCAGATCAAGGTAAGAAGTTGCAAAGCAAAAATTAAAATGTTCATTATAGATTCAAACACAACTTCTAAACATTATTGGAATTCCATTATTAACTTTTAAAATGCCGGGCATAATAGCTATTCAGATTGAAAATAAAATTAGCTGAAATTATTGACTCTAATTAGTTTTAATTGAAAATCCAAGTCAAAGTATGAATGAATATCCTCATTTTTATTATTTTTTATGTGTTACTTCATAGTCTCCTTTGTAAGGCTTAAATCCAACTGCCTTTTTTTTAAGCTTCAAGACAGAAGAATATCAAATTAACAAGAGTATTTATGTAGGATCTTTGATTTCAATACAAAATGGAATTAAGAGGACAACAATAATCCTTTCTTTTATTTTTGAGATAAGAAAACTGAAGCACTTAAGCTTATGTAATGCCTACTATGTGCCAGGCATTGCTAGGCTGAGTGATTTTTACAAAAATTTTTTAAAAATATCCTCACAGCAATCCTACAAGTGCTGTTATCATACTTCTTTTAATGCTGAGGAAACTGAAGCTCCCTCACTTGCAGTCAGACAGCTAACAAGTGTGAGGCAGGATTTGAACTCAGATTTTCCTGACTCCATGCCCAATACTTTATCCTCTACTCTTATCAGTTGCCTTGACAATGTAAGGAAGGAAAGCATTCTTTTTATAAGGCATGGAATGTCATGTACAAGGAGAAGCAAGCAAGTCAGTTTAGTATGTAAGGAAGGATATAGTACACTTAGCCTGCAAAGATAGGTTGCAGTCATCTTGTAAAAGGATTTAAGTGTCAATAAAGGAGTCTGTGTTATATCCTACAAGCAATAAGGAATCTGTGGAAGTTCTTTTAACAGGAGAGTGATATATTAAACAAAAGCTTGACTTTAGGAGTATCAGTTTGGCAGCTACATAGACAAAGAACGTGAGGGAGCAGAGGGTGGATGCAGGAGACTTATTTTGAAGTTATTGGAATTTTCCAGGTGAGAGGTGACAAGGATCTGAAATAGGGTTGCTGATATGTGATTAGAGAGAACAAAAAAAAAAACGTTAGGGTCTATAAGGCCAGAAAACTGAGGAATATGTGGAATATGAGGAATGGGTGGGTATGGCTTGTAAGTTGTGAGAATAAATGCTAAAACTTGAAATAATTTTAGAAAGAATTGAATTAGTTTATTTCACAAAGGAGGAAGCTAGAAAAAAATAGTGTGGCCCCCTTCTGACTCTCTACAAGGTCTCTGAGAGGTTTATAGTATATGAGGTTCAGACAAGAGTAGCAACATATACAGTGCAGGCAATTTTGAGGGGAGAAAGCAGTTCCCAAGCAAGGTCCATTGAGAGGTAAATCAGTAAGTATAAACATTCACATTTGGGGAACACAAAATACAAATGCTGAGTGGACTTAAAAGAAGACCTAAGTGAGATCATTCTTTCCAGTCATCCAGCTTCCCCCAGACTATCAGTATAAACTCTATGGTAAGCTTTTGGGTTAGACAGTTTCTAGAAGCATAAAGCTAGGTTCAAACAATGTAATTAATAAGGTTTTCTCAACAACATAATAATATATTTCCCTGCAGACCTAAGAGTCAAGGACTCTCAGATTGCAAATTTGGGAAGATTAAAAAATTTGTAAACTTGCAACAATATGTTTATATCAATCTAAAGGAGGTTTGGTTCATTCCTAGACCACCTAAGATTATGCCATACACATAGAAGATGCTGGGGACCTGTTTTCAGAAGACTAATACACTGAAGCTAATTTGATGCCAGTCTAGGATGTGATGGAGAACAAACTTTTTCTGTCGTTTCTGTAGCTAGAAAGGTCATGTCTTTAAAACAGCTTGACTCAGCATTTATATCTGAGGATGAAGGATGCCTTCACTCATGCAACTTTTTGAGGGGAGAGGGTCTTAGGGTTATCTCCTGAGCTTTGGTCATATGTCCATGAGAAACCGGTCTGGAACTTTGGAGTTTATATTAATGCTTTTCCATTATAGATGTGAGGAGTGGAGCTTTAACTTTGGGGACCAGGAATCCAAACTAGTGTTGTTGACAACCCAGTATTGCCACCCTGAAGCACAGGGCTGGGCAGTAATCTCAGCAGAAGCCAGAATTGTTGGCTTGGGCTGACACTTGATGAGACTAAGTCTAAGAGCCAAGTGAGGCTAAGGGTGTGTTTACATGTAGGTGAGTGGGTTTAGGGAGGGCTAAATTGCTACTGGGATGTTGGAGGAATTGCTTTATCTTTGAAGTAAATATTCTTTTGTAAAATATCTAATCCAACGTTAAGTGGTTAAGTGGAGCTGAGGTTCTAGTCAGCTGGATCCCTAAAATAGAGGACAAACAATTTGTGGTGCCTTGAGTCAATGGCAGGAAAAAAGAGGTTTTTCAAGCCCTTTAGGTGACTGGAGAACTCTATTACTGGAAGCTAAATGTAACAGTAGCATCAGTAGGGACAAAATAATCAGGTAACATTATATTCAAGATTTAAAGTTCTATGGTTCAAATCATAGAATTAATTAATGCAAAAAGAACATTAGGGATAATCTGGTTCAATGGTCCCCAGAAGTACCCTCCCTCCCCCACCCCCCCTTAAACCTAAATCTCTCTCTACTAATTCTATACCATTGCTTCTTGCTTGGCCTTTGGAAGAAAAAGCCAAATTCCTCTTTCACATACAATGGTTGAAACCAGTTGCGATTGCCCTATTTCTCTTCTCTAAGATAAACAACCCAAATCCTTTCAAAGCATTTTTTAATGAAATTATATAGGACACTTCTCATCCTACCTGGTTGCCCAATTATTGTCATCCTGTGCATGTCCTCAAGGCTTGTCAATATAATTCCTGAAATGTGGTGTCCAGCAATGGGCACAATACTTCTGAGATTTTTAGTGACATAAAAGAAGGAAACTAAGTGCCTCAGTGTATCAGTGGGTAGTCAGGAAGACCTGAGTTCAATTCTACCCCAAAACATATGATTAACCATATAACCCTGGGCGAATCACTTAACCTCATCTTCTTCCATCTTAAAGTGTCTTATAAATCCCATTGATTATGATTATCATTACATGATCTGGCCTAGCTGAGTTCTATACAACTAGTCATTACATATATACCTTCCAACTAGGAAGTCTTTATTTTGTGACCTTTTTTAAAAATTTTTGCAGGGCCATTGGGGTTAAGTGACTTGCCCAAGGTCACATGGCTAGTTTTTTGTGTTAAGTAGCTGAAGCTGGATTTGAACTCAAGTCCTCCTGAGTATAGGGCTGGTGCTTTATTCACTGTGCCACCTAGCCACCCCATTTTGTGATCTTTTAAAAATCTTCTCAGTTAAAAAAACATTCTCTTTGACAGAAAAAAATACAAATAAATATATTTGAATAGTTATTCCCTCTCATTTTTTTTGTTACGTCATTTTAATTTATTTTTTGGATATGTTCTCAGTGACTGGCATTAATGACTCAGTGACTACTTAATGATTCTTAATTGATTGATTGACTTATCACTATCTGAATAGCCATCCTTTTCCTACTTTGATTGTTCTTTCATACAACATAGTTCAAAAAAGATCTCTCTCTTTCTTGGGGCGGCCAGGTAGCACAGCGAGTAAAGAGCACCGGCTCCAGTGTCGGGATGACGTGGGGATCAAATCTGGGTTCAGATACTTAGCACCACACCCAGAAATAGCTGGCTGAGTAACCTTGAGCAAGTTACTTAACCCCGATTGCTTTAAAAAAAAAAAAGATCATGTTTACCATTCATTGTCCAACCTCAAATCACTTTGGGCTTTAGTGCTCTTGACATTTATATAGGACTGTTCCATTCTTTTGTTCTTCATTACCTGCTCTTTTTTTTTTAATTTCCTGTATATGCATTAATTCCATGTGATTGAGGGGCTCCCCTTGCATACACATCAATCTCTTTAGACACCACTTCTCCCTTCTTTTTTTTTTTTATTCTCAGTCAGAGTTTTCCTTTGTGCCTTTAAAATTCTTTCTGGAGAGCTTCCATTGGTCTTTGGACTTCCCTCCTCTTTCAAGTATTAAACCATGGGAACTCATATATCTTTTCACTGATTCCTTGGAAATGTGATCTCTTCAAGATCAGGATTATACCTGGTTTTACTCTTCTTCTGTATTATCAATTCTGTGTTGTAGTGATTGGTTCTTTCCAAGGTTCCTATAGTTTCTACTCTAGCAGCCAGGTCCTTCTTGTGGGCCAAATCAGCCCAATATAGCAAGTTTTCTTTGTGGTTTCTCCATTACTTTTAAAGAATTAAATTACCATTGAAGAAAGCCAAATAAAACTCCCCTTCCTTTGTATCTACAGAGAGAAAGAAAGAGAAATAGAGAGAAAAACCCAGAGAAAAAGAGAGAGTTTCAATAGAGTCTCACAGTTGAGGCTAGGGCTATGACTGTATGAACTCTTTTTTCCTCTCCTCAAATTGTGTTATCATCTCCTTGAAAAAAATCATCTTATCTTTATCTGGAGATAAAACTCATAAAATACAGGCAGCAAATAAATTAAGTGTAAGGTTAAATGATTGTTATAGGAATGTAAATTTTTAAGATCTTCCCTGCCCCTAGGTTAAGTGCACCTGGAGCCTGTGTTCCCAGGCTTGTTTTTCAGGAGATACTTTGTGATTGGCCAGTGGATCAAGAGGGTTGTGACATTCTCTGAGCCAGGAGAAGGCTATATAAAACCTTGCTGTGAGGCTTTGCTTTGGGGCTCACTTTGAGAAGTGTTCTGTGATTTCACCAGATGAGACCTCTGGGCAGATGTTGAGAACCCCCTGGCTTTGAAAACCCAGATGTTGACACTTTCCTTTCTGGTAACTGGGATTAGGTATGGATGTATGTAATGATTAAACAGTTTGGATGCCTGTCTGCTGAAATGTTCTTGTAACTTATGCTTGTAACTTCTGTATACTCTCAATTTTGGGGTGCTGACCTTTTTCTCCTCAACTAGGTAAACGATGTATGTTTGAATGATGAAAGCAAGATTGTTAACCCATTTTGAGTTGCTTTCCTTTAGCAATGCAGATATAAGAACCTGTGATGGCAGCTGCCCTGGGGACACTGGGGTGCTGGATGCTACAATGATGCTAGTGATACCTGGGAGGAAAGGGAGAGGATAATTTCACCAAGTTATAGTAATGGTTACAGTTAAATAGGAAAATTATTTCTCCTAGTAGATCATTCCTTAAGTAAATCAATGAGCTAGTCAAGACAAACCTCAAGATTATATTCAATCTGGAGTTGTTTCATTTGCTAACAGTTCAGGTTTGTGTCCATACCTCCCACAGGAAGAGGTCATGACTTTTCTCTGAGGAACTCCAAAGTAACTAAATTATTTCTTAACTGTTGTGCTTTTGGCAGAGAGAGGGCTCAAATAGGCATC
The DNA here is from genome assembly GCF_028583685.1 of Petaurus breviceps papuanus. Classification (NCBI taxonomy): domain Eukaryota; kingdom Metazoa; phylum Chordata; class Mammalia; order Diprotodontia; family Petauridae; genus Petaurus; species Petaurus breviceps. The sequence goes on along the minus strand of NW_027185764.1, from coordinate 46,938,137 downwards.
CATGTAATTGAAGTCTCTGTCACTACCATATCATATATCCTTCCTCTGGCCAGTTCCCTTATAATGAAGTACTTACTGTACATGATAGTATTGCTTCTGTTTCTTTATCCACTGATTTTCAATCAAATAATCTGTACTCTGCTTTCCCACAAATATTGTTGATGGAATTACATTTATGATTATATTTTTAATATATGTTGTGCTCCATTTTATTTATTCTGTAGGTTTTGAAAGAAAAAAGAAGGTATTCATAGATATATTCTAGTCATGGGTTTTATCTCATAAAGTCTTAATAATCCTAATAAAAATTTTTTTTTCCATTAGGAACTCTAGTTCACCTTGTTTATTAATCATGCTTTGTAAATGTGCAAATAAACATTTCAAGTTTTATTTAAAACTCTCCTTTTTGTTATTGTGTTCTCTGATTTAGTAGTTCCACTATTTTTTTTCATTTGTTGAATCTGCTACTTTCACTGTGAAAATTTAAAAACCTTGTCATTTTAATTTATTTTTTATTTATTTTTAAAGCATAGAGATTTTTAATTCTTTTTTTTAAGTTCCAAATTCAATCTTTCCCCCATTCTCTACCCCACTTAATGAAAAGACTTGGGGGGAAAAGCCCTTTTATTAATATGTATAGTCATTCAAAACAAACTTTCACATTAGCTATGGTTTTTTTTTTCCCTAAAAAGGGGCAAGAAAAAGAGAACAAAATGCTTCACACTATACTCTGGGGTAATATGGGGATATGTTTTGCATGAACGCATGTGTATAATTGATATCGTATTGCTTTCTTTCTCAAGGGGTGGGGGAGGAACAGCTAACAGGGAGAGGATTTGGGACTCAAAATGTTAAAAATAAATATTAAAAATATTTTACAAATAAATCTGAAATATTTAACCAAATAAATTAAAAACATATTAAGAAACAGTCTATGCTCTGGGATCATCAGTTATCTCTGGAGACAGAAATCATGTTTTTTTGAGTCCTTTGGAATTGTGATGGGTCATTGTGTTGATCAAAGTTACTAAGGCGTTCAAAGTTGGTTGTCTGTAAAATATTGCTATCACTATGTAGATTGTTCTGGTTCTGTTCACTTCACTTTGCATCAGTTCATACAGGTCAAGTGTGTTTTTTTTTTCTGAAATCATCCCTTTCATTATTTCTTATAGTTCATTAATATTCCATCACATTCAGTTACCACAATTTGTTCAGCCATTCCTCAATTGATGGAAACGTCTTATATTCCAGCTCTTTCATAGTACAAAAAGAGCTGCTATAAATACTTGTGTACATATGGATCTTATTCTCTTTTCTTTGATATCTTTGGGATATAGCCCTGGTAATGGTATTTTTGGGCTGAAAAATATTTACATTTTGATAACTTTTTTGATCATAGTTTTAAATTGTGGAAAACCTGTCTTTTGGAGATATCTTTAAGATTGATGAAATCATGTGGTTAAGGGCATATCTTCTCTAAATAGCATCCCTCCAACTTTCTGGTATCTCAGATATGACCCACTTCTATAAACCCTCATTTCTGGAATTTTAAATTTTAAAATATTTTATTGCATTGTTGCTCTTGTGTTCAGTTGTTCGGTTATGTCTGACTTTTTGTGACCCCATGGACCATAGCATGCCAGGTCCTATCCTCCACTATCTCCTAAAGTCTGTCCAAATTCATATTTGTTGCTTCCATGACACTTTCTATCCATCTTGTGTTCTGCCATCCCCTTTTATTTTTGCCTCCAATCTTTTCCAACATCAAGGTTTTTTCCAATGAGTCTTGTCTTCTTATTTTGTGACGAAAGTAGCTTCAGTTTCAGTATTTGATCTTCTAATGAATAGGATGACTTAATTTATCTACTGACTGATTTGACTTTCTTGATGTTCAAGATACTCTTAAAAGTTGTCTCCAGCATCACATTTCAAAAATGGCAAGTCTGTGGCACTCAGCTCTCCTTATAGTCCAACTCTCACGGCCATACATTGCTACTGGAAAAAATCATAGCTTTGAATATTTGAATCTTTGTCAGCAAGGTAATATTTCTGTCTTTTTTTTAGTATGTTGTCCATATTTGCCATAGCTTTCCTTCAAAGGAGTAAGAGTATTTTAACTTTGTGACTGCACTCACCATCTGCAGTGATCTTTGGGCCCGAGAATAAAATCTGACACTGGTTTCATGTCTTGTTCCTCTATTTGCCAGGAAGTTATAGGATCAGTGGACAAGATCTTAGCTTTGTTTTGTTTTTTATGTTAAGCTTCAAGCCTGCTTTTACACTTCCTCTTTTTCTTTCATTAAGAGGCTTCTTAATTCTTCTTTACTTTCTGAACTCAGAGTATCATGGTCTGCATATCTGAGATTATTGATATTTCTCCTGGAAATGTTAATTCTGGTTTTTGATTCATCCAATCTGGCATTTAGCATATGTACTCTGTGTATAAGATATATAAATGAGATGACAATATTCAGCCTTGTCATACTCCATTTCCAAACTTAAATCCAATCAGTTGCCCCATGTTTAAGTTCTGATTGTTTTTTCTTATCTTCTGAAGCAGAAATTATCAAACCTATATAGTACTCACTTGGGTCATTATCTGAGTTTTTTCTCCTTGATGACATCAGAGGCAAGAAACCAATCAAAGGTGTCTGAACAAAATCCTGCCTTTTTATAAAACTCTACCCCTTACCCATTTCCTGTACTACTCTATGTAGAGAGGGTTCTACCCAGTATGGCTCAGACTTCCTTTTCATCATCAGACACAACCATAGATGAGCTGCTTTTATGAGCCACTTCATTCTTTCTTGAGCTGTTTATGGTTGTCCTCCATTCTTCCCCAGTTACATGTTGGATATCTTTTGACCTTAGAGACTTATCTTCTGGTGTCATATCTTTTACATTTTAATACTGTCCAGGCATTTTCTTGGCAAAGATGCTGGAGTGGTCTGCCATTTTCTTCTCTAGTGGATCACCTTTTGTCAGAACTCTCCACTATGACCTGTGCATCTTGAGTAATCATGAACGACATAGCTCATAGTTTCATTGAGCTAGGCAGACCCCTTCACTACAACAAGGCAGTGATCTAGAATAGAATGCAAATGTTCCCACACTTAATTAGAAGGAATGATAGATTCCCAGGGTACTCTGGGTAGAAATCCAGAGGTGTATCTTTCAGAGTATCAGTTCCCTTTCTTCTCATGTACTGGGCTAAAGTTTATGACATTTGAAGTCCAATGATTTCCCTTCATTGACTGAGATACAGCTGGATTGTTATCCTTCGGTTAACTAATATCTGAATGTATAACCCTTTTCATTAATCATTTGATCCTCTCCCTTCCTATGCCCATGGCCATTGTTCCTATATTTTAGACCTCAAACATTACCTTTATGTGATTTAAAATGTCATGGTAATAAAAAAAAGATCTACTCTTTTTAAAAAATATTTTGCCCCATTTTGTTTCCTATGAAAATTTTCTAGGGCGCCAAATGATTACAAAGGACTGTGACTTGTAGTATTGATAGATATTGGTAGATAATGTGAATTTCATCTTGTTATTCCTGATCCACTTTAAAGCCCTCTTGCTCAGATTTGTAAAACGTCCAGCAATTATTTATTTTTTGGCCCTCATTTAAAGCTTTTTATTTTTGATCAATAGTGTGTCTTTCCTGTCACTTTCCTCTCTCTCTTCTCTCCCCAATTTAAGGCTAGTGTCTTCCTTTTTTGAATTCTTTCCAGTGTATTTTGTATATATCTTATTTGTACATAGTTTTTGAAAAGGCTTTAAAAGCAGGGACATTTTCTTGGCTTTCTTGTATCTCTTAATACATAGCACAGTGTTTGGTACATAGTAATTTATCTTGGTGAGGTAAAAACTTGATGAACTAACAATAGAAAAGGGTAGTTCCTAGATTCTAACTCTTTTACTTTACTTCTTCTTCCCCACTCCCTTACATTCTCTAGCACTGCTGCACCAGTTAACCCATTGGTTTGCAAAAGAACCCAAATCTACTCTAATACCCAAGAGCGCCAGAGAAAACCAAGTCTTTGACTGGGATTGCAGTATTCTTTGCTGCAGGAGTACTCTAGTAGGGAACTAGGGTATGGCATCAGAGAGTGCATGGATCTACCAAGCCTGCCCAGCATCCAGCTGGGGTCAGTTCTATCCCTTCAGAAGTTACTTGGGGCAAAAACTAAGGTCAGTGAAACATGAATTGCTCAGTTTAGGAAAAGACTGAGGCAGCTTTGAGGCCCAATTCCTAGGGAAACATCAATCAAAAGGGAAAAAGTCAGAAAGTAAGCAATAGAAGAACATGAAAAGTTGAAAACAAACAAAACAACTGCATGAACACTGTAATGTGAGAAATAATCAAGAAAACTACACAGTATTTCTGAACACAGAAAACAAGTCATCAGTTGAAAAGAATACACTGACTGACTACAGAAAAGAAGCCCCTTGCTGGAAATTCTAATACATATAATGAGTAAATTAAAAAATTCCAACAACAAATAGCATAATTCATAAATGAGAGTTACTTTCAAATATAAAAGAAAGGAGATATGAATAACACAAGATTTATCTCCACCCACCAGAAATTGTAAGAAAGAATGGAATAATGCAAAGAGCAGAGGAGTCCAAGATGCAACACATTGCCCCACACCTTGCAAATCTGACCCTAGCCATTTATGAAAAAAGATGAATGTTGACTTATCAAGAGGTATTTGAAGCATTCCTAATAAGAAAACCAGAGTTGAACAAAGTATTTACTTTTTAAATACCCCAGATTTATAAATATAAGTAAGGCAAACAAAAAAAGTCATTGACAAAGACAATGAAATAACCAAAGAGACCATTAAGAATTTTCTTTTTACTAAAAATGCACATGGTAACAAGAGTGGAAGCAAAAGACAAAAAGAAGTCTTCTTGTAGAAAAAAAAAAAGCCTGAAATATTGTGGACTAATCCTCACAAAACCTTGCCTATAGGTGGATGAATGTTTTTGCGGAACTAAATTCCAGAATGTGAGGGTATATAAAAGGGGAGAAAGGAGGATGAAAATAGAATAGAATGGGTGATATATCCTATTTAAATCAAAGGTTAATGATGAAAGGAAAATAATTCGTACAGTGTCTTGGGAAGAAAAGAGCATACAAATAAAATGGGCAAAGAGGCAAAGAGGATTGAAACTAGGGAGGAAAGAGGAATGGGAGGTGAATTTTATTGATAAATGCTCCTGTGAAGGAACAATGGTATTCTATAATCGGGGGAGGGAGGGATAAAATAGTTATAATATGTCACTATGTGTTACTTAGAGAAATCATCTCAAGAGAAAGAGATTCGGATCCTCTACCATACTGACATCAAGGATATTGTTAGAGCACAGACACTCAGAGAGATTTTTTTGTGACAATTGGAGAAAAAAAGACCATGAGGAGTGCAAAAGTTAATAACGAACTTCATAATCAAAGATATTGGCAAATATCTAGCATGAGCAATATCCTCTCTATCACCTAAAGGAAATGGTTTTTCTAAGACTGAGGCACAAAAGAAAAAAAATGGGAATGTGAGGCAAAATCTACAATGCAATAATATAGAAACTGTTCATTTAAACTTTTAATTATTTTTATTTCATTATATATTTCCCAATTACAACAAAAATTTAACAATCATCTTTCAAAATTTTGAGTTCTAATTTTTTTTCTTCCTCCCTTCCTCTCCCATCTCTCAAAAGGCAAGAACTTTGATATAGATTTGTACATATTCAATAATGGCAAATATATTTCCATATTAGCCACATTGCAAAAGAAAATACAAACAAATTAAACAAAAAAATGTTTTAAAATGTATGCTTCAATATTCATTCAGAGGTCCTTAGTTCTCTGTATAGAGATAGATAGAATTTTTCATCATGCATCCTTTGTAATTGTCTTGGATCATTGTCCTGATCAGAGTAGCTAAGTCTTTCAGAATTGATCATCCTTAAAATTTTCCTTTCACGGTGTACAATATTCTCCTGGTTGTGTTCACTTTATTTTGTAGGAATTCATAAGTTTTCCCATGTTTCTCTGAAAGTATACTGCTGGTCATTTTTATATTGCAATAATACTCCATCAAAATCATATACTACAACTTGTTCAATTATTCCCCAAATGAAAGACATTTCCTTGATTTCCAATTCTTTATCACAACAAAAACCTACCAAAGTATTTTGGTACAAATAGGTCCTTTTCCTTTTTCTTTGATCTCTTTGAGATACAGACCAAGTATTGATATTGCTAGCTAAAATAGTATGCAATTTTTAAAGCCCTTTAGGCCTAGTTCCAAGTTGATCTCCAGCAAAGCTGGACTAGTTCAAAGCTCCACCAACAATCCATTAGTGTCCTAATTTTTTTTCCATTTCCCCTTCAGTATTTGTCATTTTTCTTTTCTGTCATATTAGCCAATTTGAAAGGTATGAGGTGGTATCTCAGGTTTTTTAAAAATTTGCATTACTTTAATAAGTAGTGATTTATAGCACTTTTTCATGTGACTATTGATAGCCTTGATTTCTCTTTTTGACAACTGCATGTTCATATCCTTTGACCATTTATTGACTGGGAATGGTTTTAATTTTTTTTTCATAGATTTGGCTCAGTTCCCCATATATTTGAAAAATGAGTCCTTTAACAGACAAACTTGCTGTAAATCCATCCTTCACCCCCCATTTCCTATTTCTTTTGAATCATAGCTACATAGGTTTTTCTTATGCAAAACATTTTTAATTTGATGCAATGAAAATCATCCATTTTATATCCCATAAAACTCTCTATCTCTTTTTCATAAATTTTTCTCTTATCCATTAATGTGACAGGTAAAATATTCCATGAGCCCCTAATTTCCTTATGATATCACCCATTATATCTAAATCATGTACCAATTTTGACCTTATTTTTTACTATATGGTGTGAGATGAGGATCTTTACCTAGTTTCTGGCAAACTGCTTTCTAGTATTCACAGCAATTTTTTTCAACTACTGATTTCTTGTTTCAAAAATCTGGATCTCTGCAATTATCAAACTTGAGATTGCTATGCAATTTAGTTGTGCCCAACTCTCCATGATCCTATTCTGGGGTTTTCTTGGCAAAAATATTGGAGTGGTTTGCCATTTTCTTCTCCAGTTCATTTTATAGATGAAGAACTAAAGCAAAAGAGGTTAAGTGACTTTCCCAGAATCACACACCTAGTAAGTATATCTGAGACTGGATTTGAACTCATGAAGATGAGTCTTCTTGATTCTAATCCCAGTGCTGTATCTGCTACACCACATAGCTACCCTATGTATTGTATATGTAATCTATTCCACTCATCTATCATTCCATTTCTTAGGCAGTACCAGATTGTTTTAAGGATTACCACTTTGTAATTTCATTTGAGATCTGGTATGGCTAAGCCACCTTCCTTCACAATTTTCCCCCCATTGATTCCCTTCATATTCTTGACCTTTTGTTCTTCCAGATGAATTTCACTATGCTTTTTTCTAGTTCTATTATATATATATATATATATATATGTATATATGTATATATATATATGTAGGTAATTTGATTGGTATGTCACTGAATAAATAAATTAACTTAGGCAAAATTCTCATTTTTATCATATTGCCTCAGTCTACCCAGGCGCAATTAATATTTCTCAAATTGTTTAGATCTGACTTTATTTATATGAAAAGTGTTTTGTAATTATGTTCATGTAGTTTGTCTTAGCAGATAGATTCCCAAATATTTTATATTGTCTGCACATACTTTAAATGAAGTTTCTCTTTCTATCTCTTCCTGTTGGATTATGTTGGTAATGTATAGATATGTGGATGATTTGTGTGTTTTATCATACAACTTGGAAGAAGTTACTTTTCAGCTAGTTTTTTTTATTTGGTTCTCTAGGATTTTTCAAGTATACCATCATATTATCTGCAAAGATGGATAATTTTCGTTTTCTCATTGCCTATTCTAATGCCTTCCCTTTTTTGGTCTTATTTCTGTAGTTAGTATTTCTAGTACAATATTAAATAACAATGGATATAATGGACATCTCTACTTCACCCCTGATCTTATTGGGAAGACTTCAAGTTTATCCCTATTATAGATAATACTTGGTTTTAGATAGACATTACTAATAATTTTAAGATAGGTTTCATTGAGTCTTATGATTTCTAGATTTTTTAATAGCAATAGGTATTGTATTTTGTCAGATTGTATTGTATTGTATTGTATTTTGTCCTTCATCTATTAATATAATCATATGATTTTTGTTGCTATTGTTATTGGTATGGTTAATTATGCTGATAGTTTTCCTATCATTGAATCAACCCTCCATTCCTGGTATAAACCCCATCTGTTCATAGTGTATGATCTTCATGATATATTGCTTTAATCTCCCTGTTGATGTTTATATAAGATTTTTGCATCAACATTCATTAAGGAAATTGGCCTATAGTTTTCTTCCTATTTTTGTTTTCCTGGTTAGATAATTTAAAATATTTGTGTCATAAAAATAATTTGGCAAGACTCTTTCTTTACTTTTTTTCCCAAATAGTTTATATAATATTGAGATTAATTGTTCCTTAAATGTTTGGTAGAATTCTCTTGTGAATCCATCTGGTTCTAGGTATTGTTTTTTACAGACCTCACTGACTATATGTAATACATGATCAGTTTTTCTGAAGGTGTCATATTCACCTGAGAAAAAGGTATATTCCTTTCTATTCCCATTCAGATTTCTCAAGAAGTCGATAATTTTTACTTTTCTAAGATTCTATTCATCACCTTGACTTCTTTCTCATTTATTTAGAAACTTTAATAGAGGGAAACCAAAATAAGTCTGCAATTCCGTGAGGAATGCAAAGATTAAACAAGGATTACATAAGTATAAGGACCTAAATCAAAGTATAAAAGGCAAAAGAGACAGAAAGGCATACACAAAAAGAGAAAATACATGATAAAGAGAAAGAAGAAAAGAAATCCCTTTTTGAAAAAGGGACAGAAAAAAACTATTGAAAACAAAATGTTTGAAGAGGAAGAGAGGAAAGGATATTTTAATTGACAACTTCAATGAGAGAAGTGAAAGGAAGAACTAAATAACTACCTGAAAGGAAATAATAAGGTAAGTAAATCTCCAAAACTAAGGAAAAGCTCAACAAATGGTGTGGAATTTGGAAAGGGAAAAGAACTAGGAGTGGGAACAGGGCTGCTTCAAATTAATAGTAGATTAAGATAAAATAACTGAAGAGACAAAGTACTGTATTTACAGAGGAAGAGAGAGATATATTTGAGATAAATGGAGGTATTTTGAAATCTAATTAATAAATGTAGATATGAATGGATTTTTGAAAAATCATTAAAAATGAAAATGAATGAAAGATAAGACTATGTAATGGGACTTTGTGCATGCCCAGATCACCAGAGATGAAGGCATACCTGTGGGAGATGCCAGGGTCCTGCTTGTAGAAGACCTCCTTCATTCCACAAAGAAAGGAATAGTTTCTTTCCATTTGTTGCAAAGCCAGAACTAGCTGTATATTAAAAACTACCAGCCTAGGACAATCTCTCTATCTGTATCTGTCTCTGCCTCTGTCTCTGTCTTTGTCTCTTTCTTTATGTCTCTCTCTGTTTGACCATCTGTCTCTCTCTCTTTCTCTTGCCATAAACAGATGAAGGTATTATTTACCAACAGAATGGGCACTAAGATGGGTCAATATAAGTTTCACCTGATCCTTCTACTTTAGGCCTATGGTTCAGAGAATTGCATTTTGGCTTTTGGCCTCTTTCCTTTGTCCTTTTCAGTTCTAGGTGCAGATATGGAATCCCTGGCCCCTGGGAGCTTGAGCCATGGTGCTGCTGCCAGACCAATAATGAAGCCCTGAGAAGTCATGGTACCAGGATGGCAACCCAGTTGGGGCTTTGGAATTGGAACTCAGATGGATTATGCTTCCACCAAGTGTTAAGGAGGGGAAAAGTTTAGAAAGTTTGTTTTTTCTTTACCTTTAAAGTAAATATTCATTTGTAAAACCTAATCTGACTGTCAAAAGGTTAGATAGAAATGGGAGGCAGTAGACACTAAAATTGAAAAAAATAAGTTGCTGAAAGCTTGATCTAATGGCAGAGACTAGAAACATCCTAACTTCTCAGGATACTGGAGAACTTTGGGAGAGGGGTGAAATAAAACATACCTGGATCTTAGACCATGGGGACCAGAGAAGCCATGTTATATAACACAGACACACAGACACAGACACAGACACACACACACACACACACACTTGCTTACAAGAAACATCTAAAAAAAAAAGTTATACACAAAATAAAAATTAGGAGCTGGAAAAATTTTACCATGTAATAAATGAATCCCCAAAACAAGGAGTTATATTTATGCTATCAGATAAAGCAAAAACTTGCATAACATAAAAAAGAGAAAATAACAATTAAGGAAGCTATATTGTAAGGAAATGACAATACAAAACAAACCAATATCAGCATCAAGTTTTTTTATGATCTAAATGTTTTTATCATAGTAATTAAAAAAAAAACCTGAACTGAACTACAATAAGGCAAAGATAGTAGTATGATGGTGGCAACTGATTTCAATGTACCTCTCTTGATTTTGAATTAACACAAAGATAAAAAAGGGAAAATATTGAAGTGAACATATTGCTGGAGAAATAAGAGATAAAAAAGACGTATGGCACTAGCTAAAGGGGACTGCTAAAGATATGTATTTTTCAGCACCACATAGAATGTTTTACAAAAACTGATGATGTACTAGGGTTCAGAGATATTGATAAAAAAAAAGTAAAAATGCAGTAAGATTAAACACATCCTCTACAGACAATAAAATAATAAAATTGTAATCAGTTCAAGGCATACTAACAAAAGACATAATCCCAAAGGGGGACTTAGCAATGAAATCCTAGATAATGCATAGGTCAAAGAACAAATCACAGAAAGAATAGCTATGTGAAAGGAAAAATAATGATGAAACAACATAACAAAATTTGTAGGAAGTAGTTAAAATAGTTCTCAGGGTAGAACTTGTATTCCCTACAAAAATACATTAACAAAATAAAAAGGGAGGAAATCAATGAATCAAATAAGGTGGATTTTTTTGGGGAGGTGGAGGGGGAAGGCAAGGCAATTGGGATTAAGTGACTTGCCCAAGGTCACTTAGCCAGTTAAGTATCAAGTGTCTGAGGCTGGATTTGAACTCAGGTCCTCCTGACTCCAGGGCTGGTGCTCTATTCACTGCACAAATTAGCTTCACTAATCAAATATAGCTTTGAAAAAAAAAACAATTAAAAGTCAACAAATCAAGAAAATGAAAATAAATGCAAAGAAAAGATATTAAAAATAGGTAAATAGAAAAATAAAAATAGTGAAATGCTAAATAAAACCAAGTTCTGATTCTTTGAAAAGACAAAAAATGGATAAATGTGTATCCAAATCCAAATAATCAGCCAAACTGATTAAAGATAGAAAAATAAAATAAACAAAATCACAAACAAGCAAGATCAAATCATAACAAACCCAGAAGAAACAAAAAGAATCATCGGAACCTCTTGAAGTTAAATGCTAAAAGACTTAGAAGAGAAAAGAAATAGAATACCTTTAAAAGTATAAAATGCTAAAACTAAAAGAAAACCAAATAAAGATATTACATAATCCAAGCTCAGAAAAATGTAGGAACTACCAAAGGCCACACACACACACACACACACACACACACACACACACACTCACCCTGATGGATTCACAACAGGATTCTACCTTTTAAAGAAAAAAAGTAGTGCATAATTACAACACAAATTATTCTCATTGAGAAAGTATAGTATCTGATTCTTTTTATGGGATAAATAATTTAAATGTCTAAAGCAGAAAAGAAGAAAGTACAGAAGGAAAATTATAGATGAATATCATTAATCAATATTGTTTCAAAATTTTTAAAAATAAAATCTTGTCTAACAGACTACAATGATTTATCCAGGAAGTCATTAATCATGGCCAAATTGGATTTATACCAAGGATGTAAGAACAATGAATCAATAGAAAACAAAAACATAATTATTCATATTAAAAATAAAAACATCCAAAACTAGAGAATTATCTCAAAACTTCAATACATAAAAATAGAGGCCCTTGTTAAAAATATCATAAAAACCTAAACCAGACATCAATTATGATGGGGATATGCTAGAAACTTTTCCAGTAAATACAGTAATAAATTAAAAATGCCTATTCATCCCTCTATTATTTGGTATAGTTGGGAAAATGTTAATAGCAATGAGTCAAGAAAGACAAATTGAAGGTATAAAGATGAATAGAATGAAAATAAAACTATCCATATTAGGTGATGAAATAATGATTTTAATTTGAAAGACTTGGGGGAAATTATGAAGGTTATAATAAACAATTAATAGTATCAGCAATTTGTAGTCTATAAAATAAACCTTCAAAAATTAATATTTCAAGGGGCAGCTTGGTGGCACAGTGAATAGAGCACTGGCTCTGTAGTCAGGAGGGCCTGAGTTCAAATCTGACCTCAGCCACTTAATACTTGCTAGCTGTGTTACCTTGGGCAAGCCACTTAACCCCAATTGCCTCACCTCTCCCCTTCAAAAGAAAAAAAAATAAATAAAGAACAAGAATAAATAATAATCACAAGGAAGGTGGAGCCAAGATGAGGGAGTAGAGGAGCACTCATCCAAATTACTCCAAATTCTCTTCCAAACAATTATAAAATAACTCTTCAAACTGAATTCTGGAGGGACAGAAGCAACAAAAGTTTGAGTCAAATTATTTCTCATCCCAAAACATCTTAGAAAATAAGCAAGAAAGGTCTGTCTTACCTGTGTAGTGGTGGGACCCAGGATCAGTGCAGACCACTACTTGGGGTGTATCAAGGACAATGGAGGTTGAAGGAGGGTGTTGGACAACTGGTCAAAAGGACATTTCAGGGTTTAGCACCCAATTGCATTGCTCACATTGCAGTCCCAGGGCTAAAAGCAATAATAGTACTTGCCCTAAAGGAGGATAAGGACCCAAGTCACATTTTCAGGGAAAAGAGTAGTGCTTGTGTTCACTCACAGGTGTATAGAAACTTTGGCTGAACTCCAAGACAGAGGGAAGCACTTACAGTTGTAGCTGAAGCAAAAGGGGATGGGGGTAGGGGCGCAGAGGGCCTGGTTACAGTTCCAGGGCCAAGAAAAACACTAGTACTACTGGCTAAAGGGGAACAAGGTCCTTTCGTGGGCAATACTAGTGCATAAACCAGGAGAGCAGTGACCTTAGAGTATACCACCTTGGAAGCACCAAAAACCCACTAGTCTGAGAGCTCTATCTGAAAATAACAGTGTAAAATCCTGAAGCTTGTGAGAGTTTTCCCTTTATCTTGGGAGGAAGACCCAACTTTAAAATAAAATTAAGAGTTAGGAAATAGGCTAGAAAATGAGCAAACAACAACAACAAATCACCTGACTATAACAGGTTACTAGGGAGACAGGGAAGATTAAGACATGAAGAAGAGAACAATCTCAGAACAGCTGCAAACAAAGTCTCAAAGGGGGGAAAAATGCGAATTAGATACAGACCCAAATGCAATTCCAGGAAGAGCTAAAAAAACAAACAAACCCTAAAATCAAGAAAGAGAAAGGAAAAAAATTGGAAAAAAAATGAGAGTGATACAATTTAAACATGAAAGGGGAGTCATGCTTGGTTAGAAAAAAGGCAAAACCTTCCCAAATACTGAAGAAAATAATACCTTAAAAAATAGAATTGATCAAATGGAATAAGAGGCACAAAAATCCACTGAAGAGAAGACCACCTTAAAAAACAGAATTGGCCAAATGTAAAAAGAGATAGAAAACCACAATGAGGAAAATAATTTCCTTAAAATTAGAATTAGGCAAATGAAAACTAATGATTACAAGAAACATAAAACAAAATCAAAAGAATGAAATTAAAAGAAAATGTGAAGTATCTAATTGGAAAAACAACTGACCTAGAAAATAATTGAGGAGAAATTATTTAAGAATTATTAAATTATTTTAAAATCATAAATGAAAAAGAGTCTAGACATAATTTTCAAGAAAATATTAAAGAAAGTTACCCTGATCCTAGAATCATGGGAAAGAACAAAAATTCAAAGAATCTGATGATTATCTCCTGAAAGATAACAAAAAGTGAAAATTCTAAGAATACTCAAGCCAAATTCCAGAACTCCCAGGTCAAGGAGAAAGTACTACAAATAGAAAAGAAAATGCAAATTTTCTGTTACCATAGTCATGATCTCACAAGATTTAGTAGTTTCCATATTAAAGGATCAGAGGTTTTAGAATAGGATATTCTGGAAACGATAGGACTTAGTATTACAACCAAGAATAACCCACCCAGCAAAACTGAGGATAATCCTTCAGGGAGGAAAGTGGATATTTAATAAAATAGGTGACAAAAGGACCAGGATTGAATAGAAAACTTACTTTCAAATGCAACACAGGAAGAAAGCATAAAAACGTGAAAATAAAAGAAAAATCATGAAAGAAGCAATAAGATTAAATTGTTTACATTCCTAAATGGTAAATTGGCAATTGTAAAATCTCAGAATTTTATAATTTTTTAGTATGAGAAGGAATATTCATGGACAGAAGGTATGGGTGTGAGATAACTATGCTGGTATGATTTGAAAAAAAAATTAAATTAAGTGGAAAGAAAGAGATGAACTGGAAGAAGGGAGAGTCATAATGGAGAAAATTATCTCACCTAAAAGAGGCAAAAAAAGAAGAGCTTTTAGAATGGAGCTCCCTGAGGGCTAGGGGTGGATGTCCCCACTGCTAGATAGATTAAAAAGTGAATACAACCAAACATTTAAGGAATAATTAATCCAAATACTAGATAAATTATTTGAAAAAAATAGGGAAAGAAAAAGTCTTACCAAGTTCCTTACAACACAAATACGGTGCTGATACCTAAACCAACAAGACCAGAAACAGAGAAAGAAAACTATATACCAAATTCTGTAGTGAATATTGAAGCAAAAATTAAAATGAAATACTAGCAAGATTGCTGCAATATATCATGAAGAACCTACATTATGACCATGTGGAATTATTGCTATTATATGTATTATAATAGACCAATGTCTTAGTTTGCCAATCACACACACACACACATTAGTCTTGGAGGGGAAGGCATTCAGGTTTTCTGTCCAGAAAAGAAACATTTACTATTCACACTCATTTTGAGCCATGAGAAACTGAACAATGACCAAGTGAGGTTTGGGCTGGGATCTATTATTGGCCAATCAGTGAGTCAGAGTGATTTGTCTTTAAGCCTTAGTCAAGCAGCTCCATTTCGATGTCAATGTGTTTTATCAAAGCCTGATTTTCCAGAACTCTATTTCAGGAAATCATAAATGAAACTACATGGGACAAGAGTTAATTTTCTGAGTTCTGTTGTTGTTGTTTTAGAAAAAAGAATGATAGAATAAATAAGTAGAGAAGAGAAAAGAATCTAGCCCCAAACCCCAAGATATTTTGTGAGGTTTAAGTGATCAAAATTTATATTCCTTTGTGAATAACCCAAAAATGTAATGGTATGATTTCCCATGTGAATAGAAGGAGAGGAAGATGGAAGGAAGTAAGGAGATGAGAAACATTATCCAAATTGAATGGGCCAGTTGGGTCCCCAATGGGGCATCTACTACTACTCACAGATTGTCATTCATCCTTCATTAGGATTAAAACCAGGAATGAAGAGCTGGTTCAATATTAGGAAAACGACCAGTATCATTGACAATATCAATTTAAAATAACAAAACAAAACAATCGATTATCTCAATAGATGTAAAAAAAACCTTTTGACAAAATATAACTCTCATTTCTATTAAAAAAATTAGAGAGCAGAGAAATCAATATAGCTTTGCTTAAAATGATAAGTAGAATCTATCTAAAACCATCAGCAAGCTTTAAAGAGATAAGCTAGAAGTCTTTCCAATAAGATCAGGGGTAAAGCAAAGATGTTTATTTTGTCCACTATTATTCAATATTGTACTAGAAATGCTAACTACAGCAATAATAAGATATTACAAAATAGAAGAAATTAAAATAAGAATGAAGAAACAAAACTATTGTTCTTTGCAGACAATATGATGGCATACTTAGAGAATCCTAGGGAATCAACTACAAAATTAGTTGGAACAATAACTTCAGTCGAGTTGAAGGATATAAAATGAACTCAAAGGAATCCTCATCATGTCTATATATTGCCAACAAAGTCCAGTAGGAAGAGATAGAAAAAAAATTACATTTAAATTAACTGTAGCAATATAAAATATTTTGGAGTCTACATGCCAAGAAAAAGCTAGGAATTATATGAAAAAAATTACAAAACACTTTTCACACAAATAAAGTCACATATAGAAAATTAGAGAAATAATAATATATCATGTGTAGGTCAAGCCAATATAAGAAATATGACAGTTCTACTTCAATTAATGTACTTACTTCCTTACTACTTACTTACAATTACTACACAAATACATATCCCTATCTTAATTTTCTCCCCAATACCTTTAAATAATGACTCTAAACAAATTCTATAGCAGCAGAATCCACAAAAAGATGAAATGAAACACTTCCCCAGCCCAAGACAACTTTGAAGTTTCCCCACTGGGAAGATAAGCAGTTCAATACATGTTGTACATGTGTATTTACGCAAAACATTTCCATAGTAGTTATATTGTGAAAGACTAACTGTAATTCCCTCCATTCTATCCTGCCCCTCCACTTATTCTATTTTCTCCTTTGACCCTGTCCCTTTTCAAAAGTGTTTGCTTCTAAGAACCCTCTCCCACAATCTGCCCTCCCTTCTATCATCCTCCCTCTTATCCCCTTCCCCTCTATTTTCCTGTAGGGTAAGAGACCCAGTTCAGTGTTTATGGTATTCTCTCCTTAAGCCAAATTCAAAGAGAGTAAGCTTGACCCATTCCCTTTTGTCTTCCTGCTCTTCCCCTGCTTTGTAACAGTTTTCTCTTGCCTCTTTTATATGAAATAATTTACCCTATTCTATCTCTCCATTTCTCCTTCTCCCAATATATTCCTCTCTCAACTCTTAATTCTTAACTCTTTTTAGATATCATCTCTTCATATTCAACTCATCCTGTGCCCTCTGTCTATGTATACATGTACATATAAACATACTCACATATATATATTTATACTCACATACACCCTTCTATATATACACATATATGTATGTATGTGTGTGTATACACATTTATATTCCCTTTGACTATCCTCATACTGAGAAAAGTCTCATGACATACAATTATTGTTTTTCCATGTAGGAATGTAAATAGTTCAACTTTAATAAGTTCCTTATTATTTCTTTTACCTTCTCATGCTTATCTTGCTTCTTATATTTGAAAATCAAAATTTCTGTTCAGCTCTGGTTTTTTCAACAAGAATGCATGAAAATCCTCTATTTCATTGAATGACCATATTATTCCCTGAAGCATTGTCCTCAGTTTTGCTGGGTAGGTGATTCTTGATTTTAATCCTAGCTCCTTTGATCTCTCGACTGACATATTCTAAGCTCTTCAATCCCTTAATGTAGAAGCTGCTAGATCTTGTGTTATCCTGATTGTGTTTCCACAATACTCAAATTGTTTTTTCCTGACTGCTTGCAGTATTTTCTCCTTGACCTGGGAACTCTGGAATTTGGCTATAATATTCCTAGGAGTTATCCTTTTGGGATCTTTTTCAAGAGGTAATGGGTGAATTCTTTCAATTGCTGTTTTGCCCTCTGGTTCTAGAATATCAGGGCAATTTTGCTTGATAATTTCTTGAAAGTTGGTGTCTAGGCTCTTTTTTTGGTCGTGGCTTTCAGGTAGTCCAATAATTTTAAAATTCTCTTTCTTGGATCTGTTTTCCAGATCAGTAGTTTTTCTAATGAGATATTTCACATTACCTTCTATTTCTTCATTCTTTTGGATCTGTTTTATAGTTTCTTGATTTGTCATAAGGTCATTAGCTTCTATTTGCTCCAGTCTAATTTTGAAGGAGTTATTCTCTTCAGTGAGGTTTTGAAAATCCTTTTCTGTCTGGCAAATTTGGCTTTTTAAGGCATTCTCCTCATTGGCTTTTTGGGCCGCTTTTGCCATTTGAGTTAGTCTATTTTTTAAGGTGTAATTTTCTTCAGTCAAGCTGTAGACTCTCTTTTCATGATTTTCTTGCATCATTCTCATTTCTCTTCCCAATTTTTCCTCCACTTCTCCTACTTGATTTTCAAAATCCTTCTTGAACTCCTCCATGGCCTGTAACCAATTCATATTTTTCTTGGGATCTTTTGATGCAGGGATTCTGACTTCATTGTTTTCCTCCCATTCCATGCTTTGATCCTTTTTGTACCTAGAAGGAATCTATGGTGGGAGTACATTTCCTCTGCTTGCTCATGTTGCCAGTCAATTACTTGACTTTTGAGTTCTTTGCCATGGTAGAACAATGGAGAGAGCTCTGTCCCAAATTGCTTGGGTTTTTGCAGCTGCCAGGTCTACTAATTGGGTCCCCTCTCTGCAGCCCCCAGAAGCTCTGGCACACTAGCCACACACCCCAGGACCACCACCCAAGACTACAGTCCGGATCCAAGCAGGTCAAAACAAGAACTATTACCCTCTGAATGGTCGCTTGGTTCGCCTCTGATCTGCAGGCCAGGAGTTCTAGATGGAGCACTAAATGCAGCTGCTGTAGCTCTGCTACTTCTTGCCCTGGGGGCAAGGGCCAGATTGGGCTCTTCCAACCCCCTCTTCCAACTGAGTTTCTGAGTGACCTTTTATGTCTTTGGTGTTTATGGATTGATGTAGCAGCAAGCACCCCAAGCGTCCTCAGGGTCGCTGCCACTGCAGGTTCTTGGATCTGCTTTAATAAAGGAAAGCAACTCAAAATGGGTTAACAAGCTTACTTTAATAAGTCAGACATGTATCGTGTACCTCGTTCAGGGGAAAAAGGTCAGCACCCTGATCTTCAAAGTATACAGGCAGAATTATCAAGACAGAAACAGATCAAGTAGACAGATTTCCAAACTGTCCAACCATTACATCCATACCCAATCAACATCTGGGTTTCAACATCTGGGTTTTTCAAAGCCGGGGGGGCTCCAGACAATGGCTTCCCAGAATCCATATCAAATCACAGAACACTTCTCAGAGTGAGCCCCCAAAACAAAGCTACACATCAGGGCTTATATAGCCTTCTCCTGGTTCAGAGAATGTAACAACCTTATTGACTCACTGGCCAATCAAGAAGTATCTACTGAAAAACAAGCCTCCCACCCCAGGCTCCAGGGGCACTTTAGCCTAGGGACAGGGAAGATCTTTAAATTTACATTCCCATTACAGTTGAGAAGTCTGGAAACTGCCACAGCTGCTGCTGATTCACTCTCCTGACATCTTCTCTGACTGCTGCAGTTCATGGCCACTCTGCGGTTGGAGCTTTGGCTCACAGAGGGATTGTGCTTGGCTCCCAGTCTTGTGCAAGAGACACTTCCTGTTGGCCTGCCAGACTGCTTTCAGCAGGAGATTTGTTTCTCTCTGTCACTTTATGGGTTCTATAGCTCTAAAATCTGTTTAGAGTCAGTTTTTTTACATGTATTGGAGTTGGAACTGCACAGAAGTCCTGTTTCTACTCTGCCATCTTGCTTCTGCCAGTAAAAACATTTTTTTACAGAGAGTTTCTGTGAAAAAGACTTTTTTTTCTCAAAATATGGAAAACTGAATCAAATTAATAGAAATAAGAATCATCCTTCCACTGATAAATGGTCAAAGGATAAGAACAGGCAGTTCTCAGACAAAGCAATGAAAGCTACCCATAGTCATGAAAAAAATGCTTTAAATAACTATTGATGAGAGAAATGCATATTAAAACAACTCTGAGTTACTACCTCATATCTGTCAGATGGGCTAATATGATAGAAAAGGAAAATGACAGAGGGGATGTAGGAAAATTAAAACACTGAGGTACTATTGGTGCAGTTGTATACTGATTCAAACATTCTGGAGAGTTCAAAGGGCTATACAATCATGCACATTATTTGATCAAACAATACCTCTACCAGGTCTGTATCTGAAATAGATTTTTTAGAAAAAGGAAAAGGACCCATGTTTACAAAACCATTTATAGCACCTCTGTTAGTGGTGGAAAAGAATTGTAAATTGAGGGTATGGCCATCAATTGGAGAATGATTGAGTAAGTTGTTGTATATGGTTCTGATGGAATACTATTATTCTTTAAGAAATGATAAGCAGGATGCTCTCAGGAAAAAAAAAAACATGGAAATACTTACATTAACTAATGCAAAATGAACTTAGCAGAACCAGGAGAACTTTGTACAGAGTAACATCAATATTGTATGATGATCCACTATGTATAAGTTAGCTATTCTCAGTAATACAATAAACCAAGAAAATTCTGTACACCTTATGATGAAAGGTGCTGTCAGTTTCCAGATCAAGAAGTGCTAGAGCCTGAATGCAGATCAAAGATACTTTTCTTTACTTTTTTTCTTGTTGGCCTGTGTTTTCTTTCACAGAATTACCTATATCAAAATATGTTTTTTATAACTACATAACTACATATAAGCTATGTGTAATTACTTACCTTCTCAATGAAATGGGGAGGAGAGGAAGGGAGGAAGAGAATTTGGTACTCAATGTTTAAAAAAAGAATGCTAAACATTGTTTTTGCATGTAATTGGGAAAAATAAAATGTATCTTTAAAAGATTAAGAAAAAGTAAAAGGACCTATATTTACAAAAAATATATTATCTCTTTTTTCCCTTTAAAACAAAAGAAAATAAAATAGTATAACAAAGAAAGAACCAGAAAGTGAATAAGATATTAAATATTCTTATCATCCTAGTTGTCAGCCATTTCCCATTCCTCTAAGGGGAAACTAAAATATATATTATTTCCAATTCCTCTGTGTCCTCAACATAATAGTGAAAGCACTTCATAACAGTGGTGTGGGTAACTTGGAGTTACAAGTATGCTATCTGATCAACTCTCCTCACTCTGGGTCTGTCAGGGTTGAGAACTCTGCTTGAGCTAGGTGAACGGAGTCCTCTGAATATACATTGTTGGACCTATCAAGGTCTATGTGAGATGCAAGAGCTCAGGAGCACCACATCAAACCTCTACAAGATCTTTTTTGTGGTGGTAAATAATTAGACATTGAGGGATATCTGAACAAATTGTGGTATACAATTGTGATGGAAAACTACTGTGCTATGAGAAATAATTAACTGGAAGCTTTCAGAAAACCCTACAAAATCCTGAAATGAGCAGAACCAGGGGAATATCATACATAGAAACAGAAATATTGTTTGATAATCAATAGTGAATGTTTTAGCTACTCTCAGCAATATCACAGTCCAAAACAATTCCAAAGAACTTGCGATGAAAAATGTTACCAGCCTCCTAAGAAAGAATTGATGGTATTTAAATAGCAATTAAAACATACTTTTTCCATTTTTAAAATCATTCTTTGTTATTTTTTTGGTCTGAGTTTTATGTTGCAATATGGCCAAAACAGAAATGTTTTGTATGACTGCATATGCATAATCTATATAAGATTGCTTGCCTTCTCACAGAGAGCAGAGGAAAAGAAGGGAGGAAGAGAATGTAGAACTGAAAATTTTAAAAAGCAAATGTTAAAATATTTGATTATATGTAATTTCAGAAAAAATAAGATAAAAATTCAATATAAAATAAACAAGAAAAGAAATAAAGAACAACTTAATTTACTGGAAGAATATTTGGTGCTCATTGCTGAGTCACACTGACATAATAAAATGACATTACCAAAATTCTCTGCTTTGACGCTGTCCCTTTTCAAAAGTATGTGTGTTCAACTTCCCTTCCCCTCCACTTGCCCTCCCCTCCATCATCCCACCTTCCATCCCTATCCCATCCACATCCATCACCTTCCCCCCTACTCTCCTGTAGGGTGACATATCCTATTTAGTGTGTATGTCATTCCCCCCCCAAGCCAAATTCAATGAGAGTAAGGTTGTCTCATTCCCTTTTGCTTTCCTGTTCTTCCCCTCCATTGCAACAGTTTACCCTTGCTTCTTCTATATGAGGTAATTTACCCCATTCTGTCTCTCCCCATCTCCTCTCATTATATTCCTCTCTCACTTCTCAATTTTACCTTGTAAGTATCATCCATTCCTATTCAATTGGTCCTGTGCCCTCTGTCTATGTATACCTCTACACATATATACACAAACTCACATATGTATTCATATGCCCATATACCCTCCTATATAAACATATCTATATATTTCTATAGATGTGTGCAGATATATAGACATATCTATCTATCCAAATTTATTTTCACTTCAACTATTCTCATACTGAGAAAAGTTTCATCAGTTATAATTATTGTTTTTCCATGTAGGAATGCAAATATTTCAACTTTGATAAGTTCCTTATGATTTATTTTCCCTGTTTATCTTCTCATGCTTCTTGTATCTGAGTGTTAAATTTTCTATTCAACTCTGGTTTTTTCATCAAGAAGGCTTGAAAGTCTTCTATTCCACTGAATGACCATATTTTCTGCTGAAACATGATGCTCAGTTTTGCTGGGTAGGTGATACTTGATTTTAATCCCAGCTCCTTTGACCTCTGGAATATCATATTCCAAGCCCTTCAATCCCTCAGTGTAGAAGCTGCCAGATCCTGTATTATCCTGATTGTGTTTCCACAATATTCATATTGTTTCTCCCTGGCTGCTTGTAATATATTCTCCTCAATCTCGGAACTCTGGAACCTGGCTATAATATTCCTAGGAGTTTTGTTTTGGGGATCTTTTTTCAGGAGGTGATCGGAGGATTCTTTCAACCTCTATTTTGCCCTCTGGTTCTAAAACATCAGGGCACTTTTCCTTTAGAATTTCTTGCATGATGATTTCTAGGTTCTTTTTTCTGATCATGGCTTTCAGGTAGTACAATAATTTTTAAATTATCTCTCCTTGATCTATTTTCCAGGTCAGTGGTTTTTCCAATGAGATATTTCATATTGCCTTCTATTTTTTTCATTTGTTTGGATCTGTTTAACATCTTGATTTCTCATAAAGTCACTAGCTTCCATTTGTTCCAATCTAATTCTGAAGGAATTATTCTCTTCAGTGAGCTTTTGAGATTCTTTATCCATCTGTCAAATTTGGCTTTTTAAGGCATTCTCCTCATTGGCTTTTTGAACCTCTTTTGCCATTTGAATTAGTCTGTTTTTTAAGGTGTTATTTTGTTCAGTCAGATTGTTGAGTCTCTTTTCATGATTTTCTTGCATCATTCTCATTTCTCTTCCCAGTTTTTCCTTGACTTCTCTTATTTGGTTTTCAAAATCCTTAAGTTCCTCTATGGCCTGTAACCAGTTTTTACTTTTCTTTGAAGCTTTTGGTGCAGGAGTTCTGACTTTGTTGTCTTCCTCCTGTTCCATGCTTTGATCCTTTTGGTTTCCCCCCCAAAAAAGTCCAAAGTCGGATTGCTGAGCTTGCTTTGCTTGCTCACGTTGCCAGTCAATTCCTTGACTTTTGAGCTTTTTGCCACAGCAGAACTCTGATTTCAGAGAGGGAAGCTTTGTCCCAAATCACTGGGATTTTTTCAGCTGCTGGAGCTATTAGTTGGCTGCCCTCTCTTAAGCCTCCACAGGCTCTCCCATATGGGTCATGCACCCCAGGACCTCCACCCTAGACAGCAATTGAGATCCAATCAGGTTAAAGCAAGAGTGATTACCTCTCAGACTGGTTGCTTGGTCACCCTACAATCTGTAGACCAGGAGCTCTGAAGCAGCCATGTGGCAGTGGCACGGCTGTGGTGCCTCAGCCGCTTCTCCCTCTGGGGGCAGAGGCTGGACCATACTCCCAGACTCCCTGTTCCCAAAGTTCACTGACCTCTCAGTTTTGCTTTGGTATTTAGGGGTTGATAATTCTGGAAACCACCACAGCTACTAGTATTACCAAAGTTAATTTAAAAAAAAATTCATGGGGCGGCCAGGTAGCACAGCGAGTAAGAGCACCGGCTCCAGTGTCAGGATGACCTGGGGATCGAATCCAGGCTCAGACACTTAGCACCCACCCAGAAACACCTGGCCGTGTAACCTTGAGCAAGTTACTTAACCCCAATTGCTTAGGGGTGGCCAGGTGGCTCAGCGAGTAAGAGCACCGGCTCCAGTGTTGGGACGACCTGGAGATCGAATCCCGGGCTCAGACACTCAGCACCACACCCAGAAATAACTGGCCGTGTAACCTTGAGCAAGTTACTTAAGCCCGATTGCTAAAAAAAAAAAAAAAATCATTTGGAGAAATATCTAGAATATTAAGAGAAACAATAAAAAGAGGCTGGGATGAAGGGGGAATGGGACTGCTAGACTTTAGGCTATATTATAAAGTAATGATCATCAAAACCAACTGCTATTTTTTAATTAATAGAGATAAATTCATGGAACAAATTAGATAAAGGAGAATAACTAGGAAAACTACTAGGAGCTAGACAGAAAGTAGGCTTTGATTCTTACCTTACCTTACAAAGCACAATATATTCTAAATGGATACTTGAATTTAATATCACACATCATATTATCAAAAATAGAGAGGAAGCATATCATATAACTCTCATAGGTATAAGTAGAAAGCACATTCTTCAGCAAAAATACATTGAGGCAATTACTAGAGACAAAATAGATAACTGATTATATGAAATGATATTTTTAAAAACTTAAGCTCAAACAAAATTAATGCAACAGGGATAAGAATGAAAGTAGGCAAATTAAAAAAAATCATCTTAAGTTTCTCTGATAAGGATTTGGTATCCAAGATATATAAACAACTAACATCTATGTATCTATCTATGTATCTATGTATCTATCTATCTATGTATCCATCTATCTATGTATCTATCTATCTATGTATCGATGTATCTATCTATCTAATCTATCTATCTATGTATCTATCTATCTATCATTTTATCTATCCTTTCATCTAGCTATCTATACAGCCAAATTCATTACCATATAGAAAAGAATTCAACGTTATTAAACAGCTATTAAAATTATTCTAAATGCGGCTGCTAGGTGGCACAGTGAATAGAGCACCTGCCCTGGAGTCAGGAGGACCTGAGTTTAAATACAACCTTAGACACTTGACACGTATTAAGCACGTGATCTAGGTTTTATATATATATATATATATATATATATAATTCTATACTCTTAAAACACATGAAATAATATTCCATGCCACTAATAATAAGAGAAATATAAATCAAAACAACCATCCTGTTTTACTTCATACCTTGTAATAAATGAAGATTTTGCTTCTGATTGTTCAAGATTGAAGATAATTTTCCTTGATATTACCCTTTGATTTTGGGGCGCCCTTTATATTAATATTTTTCATCTTCCCCAAAGGAATTTTTCCCTGCTTACCTTGTTGCTCTGAAAACAGCTTCCTCTTCCCGTCAAGTTTTTTTTGCTTTTAGTAATTTCATAATTTAGTAATTTCTGAATTCTGGTCTCCCTGATACTATTCTTTCAAGTTTATAACATTTCTTTGGTTCTATGTCCTCCTATCTTTGTGCATCTATTTATCACCTATACTGATGGGTGAAGTATCTTATATACATGTCCACTAAAAAATCTGGACACACCAAAGAAACATATGCACAATCATATAACTTTTGTTATGTGTCTTCTTATGTCTTACTTTTTTATTTTATAGCTATAACTACATGTTCTTGGACTCAGATCACTCTTGTTATATTCTTTTTCAGAGTTTCTGTCAACAGGATCATATATTTCTCCTGGAATTTTGTAAATCTGCCATCTTAAGTCTTTGGTACATATCTGTCCATATCATTCACTTCTTCTTGTTCTTTTTTTATTATGAGCTCCAGTTCAGCCTGATTTTTTTCCCATAAATATTTCCAATGCTTGTGAAATTGCTAAAATAACTTTCCATTTCTAGTTCTAGTAATCACTAAATACCTCAAGCTAAAAGGCTTATAAAGCACATGATCAGCAGGTCACTAGAATATATCTGATAACATAGAATGTCTGTCCTCTTAAAACTTCACTATAT
This sequence comes from Petaurus breviceps papuanus, assembly GCF_028583685.1. Taxonomy (NCBI): domain Eukaryota; kingdom Metazoa; phylum Chordata; class Mammalia; order Diprotodontia; family Petauridae; genus Petaurus; species Petaurus breviceps. The sequence goes on along the minus strand of NW_027185764.1, from coordinate 46,911,980 downwards.
TTTTTTGGGGGGGAAATTGCCTGTTTCTGCTGTTTCTAATACTTTGGGTGGTGGTGGGCCCTGAGAAGTGCTGCTTTTATGTGTCTTTAGGTCCTTCTCCAGCTGTTAATCTGACTATCTGCTATAATGTGCTAATAATTAGTTAGCTATCAATAACTTCTCTAGTTCTCACACGCAAAGCCCCTGATATAATTTCCAAATTTCAATAGATGATAAAGCCATATAGAAACCAGTAATAACATAATGTCTTGCCTCCTCACTTCTTGGTATACCTGGGTCTAGACATGAAGATGTGTTTGAATTTCAGAAGTCTTCTATTAAATTCCAGGGAACCAAGTCAGTCAATATTTTCTCACAAACTGTCACAAATGATTTAATTTAATTTAGTGCTATGTGACCAATACATACATTTCTGAAATAAAAAACTAAAATTAAAAATAGATGTCTATTCAGAATCATCATCTGCATTTGCTAATTGTTTTGCATTGCTACAGATGTAGTTGCTAGTACTCCATTATAACACATAAAAAAGCATAAAGTTCACTTTGTATCTTGTTAGTTAAGATTTTCTGCCCATACTGATAAAGGATTGTTGGATTTTAATGAAGAGATTCCAGTAAGCACCTTTTAACCAGTGACTTATTTGAAAAAAATCTAAGAAATCTAAATCCAGCATTCACGCATTCTTAAAGATACTAAAGCAAAGGAGTGAGTGGGAAAGGATTTATTCTTTTGAATGCCAATCAGAAAATCCAATAGAATGTCTTTTAAAAACTGGTTCCAATCTATTTTTAGCATGCACTTAAAAGTAATTCAACATAGGAATCATTTGATCTAAACTCAAATGTAATACAACTATATATCTATATCTACAGAAAGACAGAGGTGTAACACTAATACACCAAAATAAATACCATACAACATCCCCTGCCTTTGAAACATAACTGCTGTCATAATGACCATCTGCTGGCTGTAGGTTTCGTACATTCTCTGACCTCTGACATTTATGACAAATTACGCACAAAAGTGCTAGAGACGGCTTGTTAAAATGAAGCCCGAGGCCCACAAGTTCTCAACCCCTCTTGTCTTTAAAAGCCTGGGTTAAACGGCAACAAGCAGCAGCCTGGACAGAAAACAGACATGGCAACGGCTAAAAGGAAATGAAATCCTAATCCTCTAACCCTTTGACTTCTGTAGCTTGCTGCATAGCAATGTGCTTTCAACCATTAAACTACCTTAACCTTCTGAAGAGCCAAATCACTTCAAATTGACTGAAAATTTGCACATCGCCACACAAGGTTTGATTGATTCCTGTTTGAAAATTATGTGGAGGCAGGCTGTTTACTGTATTTTTTTTTCTGTAATATTCTTAACTAACAAAATGTTTCCCAGTCACCTCTGGTGCACAGTGAAATTGGTGTCATATAATACCAATATGAAAAAAAAAATTTTAAAGTCATAAAGTTAGGCTAGCTATAAAACATGGAGTATCAACTGAATTAAGCAGAACTGAGTTTTCTTGAGTGTAAAAATCTATTGTAATAATATTTTAGAAGCAGAAGCTAGTTGTCTAAATTGCTATTACTGTTTATAATTCATATTCCTTTCATATGTGTGGGGCTAAAACAAGATATTTACTATTTATTGTGGAAATGACAGAAATTTCCTGTGTGTGTTTTTGTGTGCATGTTTTGTTTTGTTTTATAGGAATTAGTGTAGCTCAAAGAGGCACTTTGGCAAAGACCATAGAGAGTTGGTTTTGGAATCAAGATGAGACTTTGAGTCCCAGTGTAGAAACACACTTCCTCATCACTCTCAGGCAAATCCATTGTGCTATATGCTTCTGAAAATGCATTGATCTGCACTGATAGAAGGAGTTTTCTCACCTGGAGTCCCTATACCAAAGAATCAGATCAGATCAAAACAATAGCAGCAATAGCTGTAGCAGGTCAACAATAAGCCTTTATACCAGGATTGTGCTAAGCAGTAGAATTACTAAGAAAGGCAAAAACAAGGGACGGCCAGGTGGCTCAGCGAGTAAGAGCACTGGAACCCAGTTCCAGTGTTGGGACGACCTGGAGATCGAATCCCGGGCTCAGACACTCAGCACCACACCCAGAAATAACTGTTACTTAACCCCAATTGCTTAGGGGCAGCCAGGTGGCTCAGCGAGTAAGAGCACTGGCTCCAGTGTTGGGATGACCTGGATCAAATCCAGGCTCAGATACTTAGCACCACACCCAGAAATAACTGGCCGTGTAACCTTGAGCAAGTTACTTAACCCCAATTGCTTTAAAAAAAAAGGCAAAAACAAAAATGAACAATCACATGCACGCATGCACACACACACACTTACACACACTATGGGGTGAGGGAGAGCCCTTGGTTATAAATTGACCTATTTCAGTGCCATAGTGCCATTAGATTTTCTTCCAAATGTTGATTATCTTTAATTTATTTTGCATATATCCTGTTTGTACATAGTTACTTGCATGTTGCATTACCTGTGAAAGTATGAGCTTCTTGAAAGCAAAGACTATCTTTAACCTTTTCTTGTATCGTCAGTGCTTAGGACTATACCTAATACATATGAAGCACTTAACACTAGAAGGACCAGGTACATTAACATACATTAATATGTTTTTAAAAAATAATTTTTCAACCTACTACCTCTATTTTCTTTATTTTCTGTATAAAACACAAAAGGTATTATGTCAATTGATGAATAGTCTTTCAGAGTGTTTAAATTCTGAGCTTTCTATTAATAAGTACTTATTGTTAATATTAATAACATTATTAACCTTTTTCCTTATCAATAAAAGAAAGTGTTGAACAAGTTAAACTCTGAATCTATTTTCTATGATATCTAATCATGTGGGATAATGTAATAAATTCTCGATAGAATGAGCATTATGTAGAACAAAAACCTTTATAACATTATGAATTGGCAATAATACCAATTAGTAAGTCTAGAATCTTCCTCAGAGACCATCTAATCCCAATACTCTCATTTTACAATGTAGGAAACTCACACATACACACACACATCTGTCCATCCATCAATCCATCCATCCATCCATCCATCCATCGATTCATCTCTTAATTGAATTTCTTTCCTTGCCTAAAGTCTCACAACTGGTCAAGGTAGTACAGATACTTGAATCCAGGTTTCTCAATTACATGTTTATTCTATTCTATTATACTGAAATTCTTCATAAAATAACTAAATTTCACCTTTAAAATCATATGATTAATATTTATGGCATGAATGGCAGGAGCAGTAAGAACAATTGATGCAGGAGTCAATAAGTTTATGAGCAAAAGCAGCAGGACCTCACTCAGCCCTGTGTGACATGACAGCGTGAGAACAAGACACTGTAGCATATTTAGACATTTCCTAAACCAATACATGATGACATGCTCAGAAACATACAATGAAAATGCCATTCCAAAGGCCTTTCTTAGCGAGGGCTTGGTTTAAACTACCAGAAAAGTTTTGATGTTAATAAAAAATTGATAATTAAATGACATCAGAAATAACAATTAAGCTGAAGAAAAAATCAGGCCATTGAGCAAGTGCATTGGGAAAAGGGCATTTTTAAAATGTTGTAGACAGGCTTCAATGGAGAGACACTAAACATCATTTCCAAGGGAATTTGGACTCTCCCATGCCCCAGTTTTCATTGGCATTTTCTAGACTGATTTATGCAGACCAGGCTGTGTGGTCCCTGTGACAGAAAATGGTGAGCAAACAAAAGGATACCAAGGAACATTGAGACATTTACTGAAGCGGGACATACATTCAGAATTTCAGGGTGGCACATCTCAAACTACCATATAAAAGTGTGTTACCCACAAGACTTTAGAAACAGTGAGCAGAATCCATCACTCCATCCTTAATTGGGAACTTTCCTATGCCAATCAGACACACTCACTCACTGTATCCAAAAGGGAAGAGAAGAGCCTTCTGGAGGGGGAAGGGACCTGTCAGCATTTTCAAAATGCATTGCCTTGTTCTTGATTCTAGTTAGAGCTTTGAGGACTGATTCATATCAAACACTAATGTCCCCAAATAAAAGACACTGAATACAGGAAAACTCTTCACAAAGGACAAGAGGGAAAAATGGTCTTGTATTGGTCTGTCTATCAATAGAACAGGGCTCTTTTGTTTTACTAGCTTGGTGACCTTGGGCAAGTCACTCAAGTTCCCTGTCTTATTTTCCTTGTCAGTAAAATCAAGGGATTGGAAGAAACTCTTTGAGGTATTTTGTAGCCCCCAGCTTCTATGCATTTATCTTTCTCATAACATTGAGCTGCCCCTACCCCCTCCTTCACCTATCCAGTAAACATTTCTCAAACTCCACATTTTGTCAGGCACTTCTCCTTAATTTCAGGACACTCAGCTTGCCTCAAAGGGAGGCATTGGGTGTCTTCAGGCTGTGATCCCAGGTGCTCAGGTCTCAAGAGTGTAGCAGCCTAACTGAATCTGGAGAAGACCCCAGACTTCCAGGTGTTCTCTTCCACCTTTCCTCTCCAAACTTGTCAAACTTTTCCTTCCCTTAGAATTCTGCTAGCTAACTTAAGAGCTGCTAGTTAACTTAACGTAGAGGTGAATGACTGATAATTGCTCAATTGCAGAGTGGCAGAATTTACAAGCTGCCTCAGAGATTTTCAGTTCCAAATCTCTCATACTAACATATATGGAAACCGAAACTGAGAGAAGTGGAATTATTTCTCCAAGGTCACAGAGCTCATGGAAGACCAACAATTAGGACCACAGAATTCTGACTTAGTCCAGGTTTCTTTCACCTTAGTCATTCTCAGGATTACCTCTTCCAGATAGAATTTGGACTTTATTAACTCTAACCCCATGTAAAGGAATAAATAATGTGGGATTCTCAGGTACTTTGGTAAGTCATCTCTGTGGGTCTCTTTTTTCTTATACTCTTTCAAATTATAAATGTAGGCAAACACATTCTATGATAATATTTTTACTGTAATCATGTGTTCTATATGTTGGTTCTGTATTTCATTCAATCACATTATGTTTGCCACAGAATCACAGGAAAATAAACCAAAATTAGACTTTAAAGGTCTTCTAGCTCATCTCTAACATTTGCTTTATATATTCTTATATTAAGATCTTTTTTAGGGAGGAGAAAGAAGAATGTTATATTTAGGCTCAGGAGATCTGAGTTCAAATCTAAATTTTCCATTTACTTATATACATGACTAAGGCAAGTCATTTAACTTACTGAATGTCAGTTTTCTCACCTACAAAGTTAGAATAATGATGCTTCTTAAAATCCTAGGTAAACTGTCTCCAACCTATCTTTCCTCTTCATTACACTGCTCCCTTTCTTGTGTTCAGTTGACCAAATTGGCCCTCTAGACACTTAACAATCCATCACTGTACGTGTCAATTTTCTGTTTTCCACTAAGCCAGAAAGAATTTTTTCTTTATTTCCACTTTTAGGATCTCTTGTTGACTACAAGACTTATGTGTAACATCCCTTTGGACGTGAAGTTTTTCTGGATCTTCCCAGCTGGTAGTATTTCCCTCCCTAAATGACCTTTTCTTGATATATTTTCAGCATAAACTTAAGTGTATATTATACTTACTTGTAAATTCAAGTGTATAACCCTCAATAGAATGTGTTTCTTAAAGAAAGGAACTTCGTAATTTTTATAATTATATTTGCAACATTTAGCATAGTCATTTACTATTATCAGTAGACCATGTTATAAGTGCATTGAAATAAATGTATTTTATGGGAAGTACTGATTTGCAATCTTAATTTAAGAAGCAAATTGTATAATAGAGTGTTTTACAAGAATTATCTTAATTCAGTGGAATTATCATGCACCCACTGGAAAGAAATGACTTGCTTGAGAAGGAAAAAAGGGCATGTAGTTTTGAGTGATGTGTCTTAACTACCAGACTATATGTACCTGAAAGAAAAATTTTAAAAGTATGTGATTTAAAAGTATTTATAAGATACTTGTGTTCAATTTTGTCTAATTCTCAGAAGGTACTGAACTCAGTTATCTGACCCTTCTTTTAGTGATTACTCCTGTATTGGCAAGCCCATATATAAACATTATGGTATTTACACAGGTCACCTATCAAGAGGTGATATTTGGTAAAAGCAGTAAACACTATGCTTCTCAGAGGACTATGTTTTTTCCCCCTAGTTTTGCTATTAGGTGCATGATACCGGCTTGCCTTATATTAGGAAGTATCATCAATGTGGGTTAATCCACTTAGATTTTTTTTGACTAAAGTTTCTACTCAACAGGAAAACCACTTTCTCCATATTCTGTTATATTCCAGTAAATTCTATGAGTATTGTATAATACAGTTGAACATAAGGATTTTAAAGCATATATCATGTTTACTTATGGTCAAAGAAGTAAAAGGCATGCAATCCAAATACATTAAAGACTACTACACACCTTTAACTTCCCCCAAATTCTGGCTGCTGACTTTTTAACCGGTCAAAAGTTATGGCATCAAACTATTGATTCCCAAGTACTATTCACCCATGGTTTGCTTTGGATTTATTCTGCTGCAAAGAGTCTGATCCATTTGAGTATTTGTTTATAGAACTAAATAGACAATATTCCTGTCTACCATACCTGTTTACATAGGATGTGTCTTCTTGCTTCTCCCACAAAGGTGCCTTCAGGGACCAAAATCTTGACCATTAATTACTTGTTCCACATCTCTGTTCATCACTTTTCTCACGTGAATTTCCTTTTCATTTTCCTTTTTTTACCCACCTGGATAAACATGATGGGTATTATTTGTCATCACAAACGTGAGAGAAAAGTCATTTAACCTCTGAGAGTTTCGGTTTTCTCACTGATGAAATGAGGGCGATTGGCCTACATGATCTCTGAAAGCCCTTCCAGATCTAATCAATCCAGGAGCCATGATGGATTGGGATAGGTGAGAGAGCAACAATGGGAGACAGATACAGATGTGTCAGTGGGCTAAAAATGGATCAAGTTGGATAGAGAGAAAGGTTGTTGTGAAACTGATGTGCTCTTTAAGGACAAGTTCATCCACATAAATCATTTGATCCTTCTGTTGCATTTCTACCTAATATGCAAAGTCATCTGTACCGTAACCAATAAAAAACTTATTATTTGTTTACTATGTAGTTGGTATTCTGAAAAAAAAGACTGAAAAGTGTGAAAATAGCTTGTGACTTCATAATTTGAAGAAACTTGACATGGTGTCACTTAATTAGGATTGAATTGTCTCAGTCTATTTCCCTTTGATCTCTGTTATATAGCAAGCATCTCAGGTCAGATCTTTTCAGGCACAAATGACTGAGAAGCTCAGATTAGCTTTGAGTGTCTTTAAAAGAAAACAAAAATGGAAGTCATTTATTTTGCTACAGAAAGAGCACTAGGAATTGGGTGATAAAATTGTTGTAAGAAGAATAAAAGAAATGATGCTTTGGAGCAACATTTAAATACATAAAACTGACTGAATTCTTTCTGGTGTTTTCTCTATGTATTTCAGCTACTTATATTCCTGTTAAATTCAGCATTGGGTTAACTTTAAAAATAAAATTTGTTGATGTATTTTTCTTTTTATACTGTAGTCATCCTTTTCATCACTTACGTTAGTTACATGATTAGTTTATTATTCTGACCTCTTTTACTACTTTGACACTTAATAAATTTGAGGTAAATCCAAAGAAGGCTACTTTAAGTATCAAATCATGTGCTATTTCTGTTATATTCAATGTTGTATCACCCTTTTAAATATTTATTCTATTTTAGAAGGGGGTACCTTGCCTTAATGAATAGAATGTGCCTCCAGATTTACACAAAATAATTAGTTATTTTTGCAAAGGTATTTCTGTTGCTTCCTTTTAGAATCAAGTTTGAATGCATTAAAGTCATACAATTTAAAAAGAACTGAATTACAACCAATCAAGAATACATTTGTGTGTAAAATGAGATATATGGGTAATATTAAGGCTATATTTACCATTCAAAAATTTTTAGGCTGTAGAATTAAGGCATGTAATATTTTTGGGTTAGCTACACTTTATAGTTCACATGTAAAGGAAACTTGGTAAAGTTGTAAATTTCCCCCAAAATTAATGCTGTCAATCATTATTTCTCATCCCTTTCTTCTGAACTCAAATTATTTTGCAAAACATTACCTAATAAATACTCCTAATAATATTAGAAATAAGTCTTAAAATATAATGCTTTTGATAAATGAGGAAACTGAGGCCCAGAGAAGAGAAAAGTTTTGCTCAGGGTCACACAGCAAGTTGGTGGTGGAACCTGAATACATGAGCCCAGGACTCTGATTTTCCTGTGCCAGTTTTCCTGGCTTCTAAACTGAAAACAACACTACCCATCTAGGTTTATTAAGGAGAGAAACTAGTTTCCCATTCAAATATGTCTGCTTCCATCCAAGACTAAGCTTTGAAGTTATCCCCACTTTTTATACGAGGGTCCAAAGTTCTCCCCAAGCACAAGGGCTTCTTTGTTTCTTCTTCTGCTGATGGATAATTGTAATGGCGATGGGAATTAGAAGATCTTCCCTGCCCCTTGGTGAGCCTAGGCATATTTGGAGATCTTCCCTGATTTGAAGATCTTCCCTGCCCCCTAATGGGCTGAATGTAATCACATGGAGCCTATGTTGAGATGAGTTTGATGACAAGTGGAGCAGAGCCCACGGGAAGCTGGGAATCAGAACAGCTAGACAGAGGGAGAAGAGATGGCAGGCAAACAGATGGTTAGGTTTGTGAGTAAATGTTTGTTTGTGGGAAGGCTAAAAATGGCACCGATCTCCTATGTTGTGGTATATTAACTTCTATGTTTCTATGATGGATTCAGTTTCCTAGTGTTGGGATTTGCTTTTCTACATCTGAATAAATGTTCTGCTTCTGTCTTCTATATGGAGAGTCTGTTATCTTTTCAATTGAACACTATGCTGGCATATTCACAGTTGCAAAGGGCTCTATGCATATTGCATTGACACTACAATCATGGACTTACAGAGGCTAAGGACTATTTCTACTATTCTCTTTCAATAGTATACCACATGCAAAAATGATGTTGATTAATACTTTTTGATGTTGGACAAATTTGGAAAGATAAGATCAGAAATTCTGTTCTGTGTTAATTAGGCACTAAGCAAATATGTGCATTGACTATAAATATTTTTTAAAGGTAGGGAGGGGGAAAAGGTAGAAGAGTTCTTCTTTTCTTTTTTTTTTCTGTTCAGAGGTCCCTACCATAATTCCAACTTGGTTGGAACAAGAAGGTTCAGGAATCAAACAGGCATTGTCACAAGGAGCTATATAGATTGGGTCAGTCATCGTGAGAAAGGTGTACTGGAAAAGCAGAGATAGAAAACTTGCCTGAAAATATATCAGGGGATGGGTAGGAGATCCCAAATTGGTGCTCTGAAGAATGAAAGGTAAACTCCAAAAACACTTATAGAATTTTTGCCTATTTCACTCTATGACGCCAAACAATTCACTGCTAAAATACCCCGATTCAGGAGCAACAGGAAAAAGGTTCAAAGTGGGGACAAAATACTAACAGAGTCATGTCTCCCTCCTCTCCCCTTGGCTCCACTTACCCTCCTACTCTAAAATAGCACTGACATGGAACTGATCTGAAGTGAAACAGTCATGCAATAGATTCTTGTCTATGGAGTGTCTGAAATAATGATCCTTACCCTTTTCTGCCCTTCATTTTTCCATACTTCTGACGGTCTTTGTAATCACCAGGGGAGAGTACATAAGGGTCATTAATCTTCTGGTATCTGCTTTTTCTTTTGGCCCTGGGGAGGCTTGGTAGCCACATTGATACCACTCCTACCATTGCCATCTTTCCTGCCTTTTTCTTCTGCCAGAGATGACACCATTTTATTGGAGATGTCAGGGGTCACCTGAAGTGCTTGAAAGCCAAGGGGAAGGATTGATACCATCATGTGAGCTGAGATGGGGGAGATCTGAGCTTAGGAGACTGTAGCCACTAGAAAACCTGAAGGAAATGTAATCATGAAGGCTTAATTGGCTATCAGTAGCCCTGTGGATAGCATAGGTACCACACTGATATTCTAAGTGACTAAATTCTTGCTTTGAGGGGTGAGTTGATGTGGCCAGGTACTTCCATACATGGTGATGCCTGATGAGAGGGGGAAGGAGGCACAGACCATTAATATGGTGGGATGGAGAGGTGGAGGTTGTTCTGGTACCAACTGATCCTTCATCTTCTTTATGAACATTGTATTTTCTATCTGTCCTGAGAATGTTGGAAAGGTTGGACAGAAGTAAAGGGAAGAAATGAAATTCTTCCATTCTACTCTTCTTCTTCTTCTTCTTCTTCTTCTTCTTCTTCTTCTTCTTCTTCTTCTTCTTCTTCTTCTTCTTCTTCTTCTTCTTCTTCTTCTTCTTCTCCTCCTCTTCCTCCTCCTCCTCCTCCCTGTCCTCCTCCTTCTCCTTTTTTTTTTTTCAAATGCTTTATTAACTTCTGGTTTACATCATACATTTCTGCCAGATTTTGAGTTACAAAATATTTTCCCCATTTTTCCCCTACCCACCACCCCAAAATAGCAGTCTCACAGGATATCTCTTCTTCCAATCTGCTCTCTCCCATATCTTCTCCCATACCCCCTTCGACTTTTCCAGTAGGTCATGGTGGATCTCTATGCCCCAATGCCTGTATATCTTATTTCCCAATTGTATGTAAAATAGTATTAATAATTGTATTTATATATTTTTAAACATTTGATTTTAAAACTTTGAATTCCAGATTCATTCCCTTCCTCCCTTGTCACCTACCCTTACTGGGAAGATAAGCAATTCAGAGCAGGTTGTACATGTGTAGCTATGCAAAACATTACCATAGTAGAAATATTGTAAAAGACTGGCTATACTTCCCTCCCTCCTATTCCAACTCCCTCTTGTTCTATTCTCTACATTAATCCTGTCCCTTTTCAAAAGTGAGTACTTCCAATTTCCCTCCCCTCCAGGATGCCCTCCCTTCCATCATCCCCCCTCTCATCCCCTTAACCCTCTACTCTCTTGTAGTGTGAGATATCCTATTTAGTGTGTATGTCATTCCCTCCCTGAGCCAAATTCAATGAGAATAAGGTTTTGCCTTTTTGTCTTCCTGTTCTTCCCCAACATTGCAACCATTTTCCCTTGCCTCTTCTATATGAGATAGTTTACCCCATTCTGTCTCTCCTCATCTCCTCTTGTTATATTCCTCTGCCACCTCTTAATTTCACCTTTTAAGTATCATCCCTTCCTATTAAATTGGTCCTGTGCCCTCTATCTATGTATACCTGTAAACATATATACACACATTCACATATGTATTCATATGCCCATATATCGTCCTATATAGACACACACACATATATTTCTATTCCCTTCAACTATTTTCATACTGAGGAAAGTTTCCTCAGTTATAATTATTGTTTTTCCATGTAGGGATGTAAATAGTTCAACTTTGATAAATCTTGTATGATTTCTTTTCATTGTTTACCTTCTTAAGCTTCTCTTGCTTCTTGTATCTGAATATCAAATTTTCTATTCAACTCTGGTTTTTTCATCAAGAATGCTTCAAAGTCCTCTTTTCCACTGAATGACCATATTTTCCCCTGAAACATGATACTCAGTTTTGCTGGGTAGGTTATTCTTTGTTTTAATCCCAGCTCCTTTGACTTCTGGAATATCATATTCTAAGCCCTTAGATCCCTCAGTGTAGAAGCTGCCAGATCCTGTGTTATCCTGATTGTCTTTCCACAATATTAAAATTGTTTCTTCTGGGCTGCTTATAATATTCTCTCCTTGATCTCAGAATTTCAGAACCTGGCTATAATATTCCTAAGAGTTTTCTTTTTGGGATCTTTTTCAGGAGGTGATTGGTGGATTCTTTCAACCTCTATTTTGCCCTCTGGTTCTAAAACATCAGGGCAGATTTTCTTGAGAATTTCTTGGAGGATGATTTCTAGGTTCTTTATTTGATCATGGCTTTCAGGTACTCCAATAATTTTAAATTATCTCTCCTAGGTCTATTTTCCAGGTCAGTGGTTTTTCCCATGAGATATTTCACATTGCCTTCTATTCTTTCATTTGTGTGTATCTGTTTAACAGCATCTTGATTTCTCATAAAGTCACTAGCTTCCATTTTCTCCAATCTATTTCTGAAGGAATGATTCTTTTCAGTGAGCTTTTGAGATTCTTTTCCATCTGGCAAATTCAGCTTCTTAAGGCATTCTTCTCCTCATTGCCTTTTAGAGCCTCTTTTGCCATTTGAGTTAGTCTATTTTTTAAGGTGTTATTTTCCTCAGTCAGGCTGTTGACTCTCATTTCATAATTCTCTTGCATCGTTCTCATTTCTCTTCCCAGTTTTTCCTCCACTTCTCTTATTTGCTTCTTAACCTCCTCTATTGCCTGTAACCAGCTCATATTTTTTGTTTAAGCTTTTGGTGCAGGAGTTCTGACTTCATTGTCTTCCTCCTGTTCCATGCTTTGATCTCTTTTGTCCCCACAATAGGAGTCTAATGTTGGATTGCTTTGCTTGGTTTGCTTTCTTTGCCTGCTCATTTTGCCACTCAATTCCTTGGCTTTTGGGCTTTTTGCCACAGTAGGACTCTTCTGCCAGACAGGGGAGCTTTGTGCTGAGCACTGGGGTTTTCTCAGCTGCCAAAGGTATTAGTTGGGTCCCCTCCCTGAAGCCTCCACACACTCTGGCAAGCTGGTCACACACCCCAGGATCTCCACCCTAGATCGCAATGCAGATACAAGCAGGTTATAGCAAGAGTGTTTACCCATCAGACTGGTTGCTTGGTCTCCCTACATTCTGTAATCTAGGAGGTGAAGCTGCCACATGGGGGCAGCTTCTTGGCAGCTTCTTGCCCTGGGGAAAGAGGCCTATGCACTTTCAAATACTGGGTCCCAAAGTCCATAGTGCACTGACCTCTCACTTTGTCCTTAGCATCTGTGTATTGATAATTCTGAAAACGGCCACAGCTGCTGGTGATCTGGAGTCCCTCCAGCATGTTGTTGGTCAGGCCTGCCCTAGGGCTTAAAACCTCAGTGGGGAGCTTGGCTCAGCTCCCATAGCACTGAGCTGGATGATTCCTGCCAACCTGCTGGGCTGTCCCCAGAAGGAGGTTAGCTTCTTTGTGTCCTTTTGTGGGTTCTGTAGCTCCAAAGTTTGTTTAGAGTCCCCTTTTACATGAATTGGGGGAGGTGGAAGCCAGAGTGCCATGGAAGTCCTGTTTCAACTCCGCCATCCTGTCTCCGCCCCCCTCCTACCTCGCTTCTTGTTCCTTCTCCTTTTGCTCCTCCTCCCTCTCCTCCTTCTTTTCCTTCTGCCTTTATATATCTCTTCCTCCTTTACATTCCCACACTTTTTGGAAGTGCTTCTTGTTTTCCTGCACTGAAGAACACCCCTCCTTCCCCAACTTCTAGCATTTATTCTTAGTTTAAAGATGGTGTCAATTAAGGAATACCTACAAATTTTCTACCTCACAAAAAAAGAAGTGATGTAATTATGCTCCTTAGTACCTAACCATCTTGAGAATACTTTCTGATTGAATCAAATCAATTAAAGAAATTCTAATTATATAGGAAAGGTCTTGATTAATTTAGATGTCTCTGATGGTCATTGGATGATCTGGAAGGGACATTGCACAGGAAATCCATTCATATTATCTGAGAAAACTTGGTCAGGCCCTAGGTGTCATCTATTAAGTATCAAGCTAGTACATACCAAGGAAGATTCAGAGTCAAGCAAGCATCTGACAGTGGAAGGGAGAAGGACCCTGATATAGACCAAAATTGCTTGGGTTGCAGGAGGAGACACCCTGGACTTTGACTTTGGTGCCCTTCCCAGAAGAAGACCTTGCAATCCTTGGAGATTCAGAGAACTTAGTATCTTGCCATCAGTATCCTAACAGCATCCTATAAATCTGAAATAACTGGTCAGTGCCTACATCTGGAACCAATGAAAGACAGTACAAAAGGACCCTAGTAAAGAAGCTCAGACTTGCCCATCATACCTGAGAGTCATTCCATGGGCATCCCTTAGAGGAGAGAAAAGACTTATAGCAATCAGAACTATTTCTATTTTACCTTCTTGTTCTAGATTTTTCCTTAATTTTTTAAAGAAGCATTTATCTAAAACCACTAACCAGCATTATTTACAACAGAGAAAAACTAGAAACCCTCCCAGTAAGGTTAGGTGAGCAGCAAGGATGCCCACTGTCACCAATATTATTCAATAATGTATTGGAAGTCATAGCAATAGCAAAAATAGAAGAAAAATAAATTGAAGGACTCAGAATAGGAAATGAGATGATAAATGAGATGATAAAACTATTCCTTTTTGCAGACAATACAAAGGTATTCTTGGAAAATCCCAATGACAACTAAAAATTAGTCAAAACAGAAACAATAATGTTAGCAAAGTAACAGGATATAAAGTAAATCCACATAAATCTTCAGCTTCCTTATATATCACAAACAAAACTCTGCAAGAAGAGATTGTAAAAAAAATGCCCCATTGAAAATAACTCTAAACAGGATAAAATATCTAGGAACACACATGCCAAAATAAAGCCAGAAATTATATAAGCAAAATTATAAAAAAATAAACTTTTACCCCAAAATAATCAGATTTAAATAATTGGAGAAATATTATTTTTATGGCCAAGCAGGGACAATATAACAAAAAATGACAATTTTAACCAATCTAATTTATATATTCAACACCATCCCAATTAAATTACCAAAAAGTATATTTAACTAAATTATAAAAAAATAACAAAATTTAAAAGAAAACCAAAAACAAAACAACCAAAAAGGTAATAATATTAAAGGAAGTAATAGGGTGGGTGGGGGGAAGGGAAGGAAGTTTAGCAGTACCAGCTTTTAAACTATATTATAAGGCAGTAATTATAAAACTATCTGATACTGGCTAAGAAATAGAAAGGAAGACCAATGGAATAGAATAAACATACAATTTATAGCAGCAACTAAACATATCCTTGTCTTTGACAAGTGTAATTAAGATTTGGGGGATAAAAATTCATTTTTTGGAAAAAAATTGTTGGGAAAATTGGAAAGCAGTATGGCAGAAACTATTAATGGATCAGTATCTCTCTCCATTTACCAAGATAAAAATCCAAAGGAATACATGACCTACATATAAAGAGAGATTTAAAAGAAAATCAAAAGAACACAGAACATATTACTTATCAGACTTATGGATGGGCAGATAATTTATGAATAAATAAAAGATAAAGAGCAAAGTTAGGGGTAAACTGAATAATTCTGATTATATTAAAAAGTTTTTATACAAATAAAACAAACATAACCAAGATTAGAAGGAAAGAAGAAAAATTTGATGAACAGTTTATCAGATAAAGGTCTCATATATAAAATATATAAAGAAGTTTGTCAAATTTATAATAATACAAGTAATTCCCCAAATGATAAATAGCCAAAGGATATGAACAGGCAGTTTTCCCAATGAAGAAATCAAAACAATTTATAGTCATATGAAAAAATGTTTTAAATTAATATTGATTAGAGAAGTGCAAATTAAAACAAACTTGAGATATCATTTTATACCTACAAGCTTGGCTAAAATGAGAGAAGGAAGAAGTGACAAAAGTTGGAGGGGATGTGTAATTTGTAATAATGTAAATTGTAATGTAATAATGTAAATTAAGATACTAATTTATTTTTGGTGGAATTGTGAACTGATCCAACCATTTTATAGAACAATCTGAAATTATGCCCAAAGATTTATTAGATTACCTATATCCAGGGGGAGCCAAGATGGTGGAGTAAAAGCAGGAACTTACTTGAGCTTGTCCCCAATTACCTCAAATACCTGTAAAAAATGACTCTAGATAAATTTGAAAGCTACTGAACCCACAAAATGAGAAGGAAATATGTCTTCAGCCGAGCACAACCTGGCAAACCTAAAGCAAGGGTCTATCGCAATGGGCTTTGAGCAGAGAACAGTCCCATGTGCATTATACTGGTATAGATCAGCAGTACAGAGAAGACCTCAGGGGATAGAATCAATGGCAGCTGTAGCAGTTTCCAGACTTCTCAACCGATAAATGCCAAAAAGAAAGTAAAAAGTCAGTGGGGAAACTCTGTTCGAACTGGGTAAGAGAAGAGCACAGACCTGCCCTTGCACCTGGGGTAGCAGAAGTGGTGGCAGCCTCAGCAGTGGTTGCTTCCAAAACTCCAGGTTAACAGATTGTGGTGGGGAGCAAGTGACTGTCCAGAGGACATTTGCAGGAATCTCTTTGGTGGCACTGAGGAAGGATTCTATTGCTTTACCCTGCATGTATCTGGGTCACAGTCTTGGGGGGGATGGTCCTGGGGTGAGGAGCACAGGTGTGGCAGAGCTTGTTGAAGCTTGTGGAGAAAAATTCCTCCTCACAGTTCTGAGTCAGGTGCCTAGAAGAAGCTCTGAAAACAGCTGTGCAAAACCCCAGAAATTTGGACACATAACTCTCCACTCTGGAAGCAGAGTTCTGCTGTGGCAAAAAGATCAAAAGTCAAGTATTTGAAAGGCCAGATGAGCAAACAGAGGAAGAGAAATAAGATGATAGCATCTTTTTTGGTGACAAAAAGGATCAAAACATAGAACCAGAAGAAGACAATAAAGTCAAAACTCCTGCATCAAAAGCCTCCAAGAAAAATATGAATTGGTTGCCTGCCATGGAGGAGCTCAGAAAGGATTTTGAAAATCATGTAAGTGAAGTAGAGGAAAAATTGGGAAGAGAAATGAGAGTGTTGCAAGAAAATCATAAAAAACAAGTCAACAGCCTGCTAAAGGAGACCCAAAAAATTACTGAAGAAAATGACACCTTAAAAAAAAGACCAACTCAAATGGCAAAAGAGGTAAAAAATAATCAGTGAGGAGAAGAATGCCTTAAAACAGAATTGGCCAAATGCAAAAGGAAATCTAAAAGCTCACTGAAGAAAATAATTCCTTCAAAATTCGACTGGAGCAAATAGAAGCTAATGAATTTATGAGAGATAAAGATATTATAAAACAGATCAAAAAGAATGAAAAAATAGAGAGCAATGTGAAATATCTAATTGTAATAACCACTGACCTGGAAAACAGATCCAAAAGATATAATTCAAAAATTATTGGACTACCTGAAAGCCACAACCAAAAAAAAAAAAGCCTAGACATATTATCAAAGAAAACTGCCCTGATATTCTAGAACCAGAGGGTAAAATAGAAATGGAAAGAATTCACTCATCACATCTTGAAAAAGATCTGAAAAAGAAACTCCTAGGGATATTATAGCCAAATTTCAGAGATCCCAGGTCAAGGAGAAAATATTACAGTCAGAAAGAAACATTTTGAGTATTGTAGAAACATAATCAGGATAACACAAGATCTAGCAGCTTCTATAGTAAGGGACTGAAGAGCTTGGAATATAATATTCTGGAGGTCAAAGGAGTTAGAATGAAAACCAAGAATCACCTACCCAGCAAAACTGAGTGTAATACTTCAGGGGAAGATATGGATATTTAATGAAATAGAGGATTTTCAAGCATTCTTGAGGAAAAGACAAGAGCTGAATAGAACATTTGACTTTCAAATACAAGAAACAAGAGAAGCAAGAAAAGATAAACAGGGAAAGAAATCATAAAGAGTTTATTGAAGTTGAACTGTTTATATTCCTACATAGAAAGATGATGTTTGTAACACATGAGAATTTTCTCAGTGTGAGGATAATTGAAGGATATAAATATACATATAGATGTGTGTATACATATATATACACACATGCATATATATATATATATATTTGTATACATATATATGTATAGATGGGTGTATGTATATATATGCTTGTGTATATATGTGTGTACATGTATACATAAACAGAAGTTGAATATGAAGAGATGATATCTAAAAGATAAAATTAAGAGGTGAGAAAGGAATATATTGGGAGAAGAAGAAAAGGAGATATAGAATAGGGTAAATTATCTCACATTAAAGAGGCAAGAGAAAGCTGTTATGATGGAGGGGAAGAGGAGGAAGGTGAAAGGGAATGAGTCAACCTTACTGTCATTTGATTCGGTTTAAGAAGTGAATAACATACACACTCAGTTGGGCATCTTACCCTGCAGGAAAGTAGGAGGGAAGGGGATAAGGGGGGGATGATAAGAGGGTGGGCAGATTGGGGAAGGGGAAGTAAGAAGCAAACACTTTTGAAATGGGAAAGGGTCAAAGGGGAAAATAAAATAAATGAGGGGGTGGGATAGGATGGAGGGAAATATATTTAGTATTTGACACCATGACTACTATGAAAATGTTTTGCATAACAACACATGTATAAACTATATTGAAAATTGCTTGTTTTCCCAGTGGGAGTGGGTGAAGAGGGAAGAAGGGAGAGAATCTTGAACTCCAAATTTTATAATAAATATTAAAAAATTGTTGTTACATGCAACTGGGTATAGAAATCCATCATGCCCTATGAGAAAGTAAGGGAGAAGGGATTAAGGGGAGGTATGAGAGGAGATATATGAAAGGACAGCAGACTAGGGAAGGAGTATTCAGTATTTTTGCCATAACTTGGAGTTTGGGGTAGGGGAGAGATGGGGAGAAAATTTGGAACTCAAAATCTTGTGGAAATGAATGTTGAAAACTAAAAAAAAAATTCTGAAAAAAAATTACCTATACCCTTTGACCCAGATATACCACTATTTACTCTCTTACCAAAGATGACTAGGGAAAAAGAACATATATGTTCTAAAATGTTCATAGCAGCACTCTTTGCTGTGGCAAACAACTGGAAATTGCTGTAATGCCCTTCAATTGGGGAATGACTGACGAAGTTGTGGTATATGGTTGTGAAGTAATTTATATATATGATAGAATAAATGATGAACTCAGTGATTTTAGGAAAAAAACCAGAAAGACTTACATGAAACAATGAAGAGTGAAATCAGCAGAGCCAAGAGAACACTGAGTATAGTAACAAAAATATTTTTTAAGAATGACTTTGAAAGAATCAATTATTTTTAAATTATAAATATCAAAGTGTGTCATACATTACTATTGTAGTTGCTAATGCCCTCCCTACCAAACTATTTTTAGTTAACTATGTTAAACTTATTTTCTATTTATCCTTATTATATTTATTTTGGATATATTTATTTTTAAAAAATATTTGAACTTAACACCAACAAATGGGCAATTGAATATTCCTTGTAGAATAGAAAACATATATATGTGAAACAGTGAATATATAATAATATATATTAAAATTGAATTTCATTAGAAATAAATGCACACACATGTACACACAAATATACACACATATGTAAGCATACAGATAGCTATCCTGCTTTTCTTTAAAAACAAAATGAATATATCATTTTCTAAGCTGCCCTGTTTATCTGTGATTATTGATAGCACTCCTCCTGTTCTATTCTCCATTTAAAAAATCATAAGCATTTATTAAGTGCCTACTATATGCTAAGTACTGTGAAAGAAACTAGGAATAAAAAGATTACAAATAAAATATTCCTTGTACTGAAGATACATTTTATCCATTGCATTTACAATGATGCCAATATATGTGGTATCACTATTTTTTTTGGTACAATGGTTCAACAACCCCTTTTATTTATTTTCTTTTTCTTGTTGGCTAGGCTATCACTAATGCCCATGTCCCTCCCATTTAATGCTATAAACAATGTGGAGCAGAGGGGAGGGAAGCAGAACATTTTTTTACTCAATGGATAAAAAAAAATAGAAAACAACTAATTCTCACATTAGTCATGTCTAAAAATGTATGTCTCATCCTGCATTCCAAGTCCATCATATCTTTGTCAAGAGAAAATGAGGAACATGACTTATTATTGGCACTATGGAATTATAATTAATCATGGCACTGAAATGAATTCTTACATCTTTAAATTTTGTTTTTCTTAACAATGCTATTACAGTATAAATTATTCTACTTATTCTGCTTACTTCATTGTGCATCAGTTCACATGCTTCTTCAAGGTTTACTTAAAACCATTTGTTTTCATAATTTATCACAGCACAATAGCACTCCATTATACTTTAATTTGTCAGTCATCCCCTTAATTTACAATCCTTTGCTCTAATAATGAGAGCTCCACTAAACACATTTTGTGCATAGAGACTTTTCTTACCTTTGTTAAATCATTTTTGAGTATTGACTAAATGGTGGTATTGCTGGGTCAAAAGGAGTGCAAAGTTTAGTCACATTTTAAGCATAACTCCAAATTGCTTTTCAGAATAACTGTACCAATTCACAGCTCCTTCAATAGTGCATCAATGTGTCTTTTTTTCCCTGAAATCCTTCTAACATTTAATTTTTTTTTCTGTTTTGGTATCTTTGTCACTTTGATATGTGTAAGGTAGAATCTTAGAATTGCTTTAATTTGAATTTCTCTACTTATTAGAAATTTGGAGCATTTTTAAAAATATGACTATTGATAGATTGAATTTCCTCCATTAAAAATTACCTATTCATACCCTTTGAAAATTAATCAGTTGGGGAATGGTTCTTATTCTTATTTGAATCAATTTTAATCAATTCCTTGTATTGCTTTGATATAGGATTTCTATCAGAAAAAAAAATGTTGCAAAGTTTTCCCACCTTAGTTAACTCTTTTTCTTCTAATTTTTACTGTTTCACTCTGTGTGAAAAACCTTTTAAATTTTACTTCCATTTTATCCCCTATTATCCTTTCTGTCCTTTTCTTTGTATCGAAAAAAATTGCCTATTCATAAATCTGAAAGTTAATTTCTTCCTTGTTCCTCTATATTTAAATCAAATATATATTTAGATTTCATCTTGGTGTGAAATGTTGGTCTGAATCCTAATATTTTCTAGCTTGCTTTCCATTATTTCTAATAGCGAAGTAGTGAGCACTTAACCAACTATTTGGGGTCTTTGGGTTTACCTAAAACCATATTAGTAGAATATTTTGCTTCTTTATGTTGTGTATCTAGTCCTACTGATCAATATCTCTCTTTTAACTGATTGTGTTGTTTTAATGGTTAATCCTTTGTGATATAGTTTGAGATATGGTTCTGATAGATCTCATTCCTTCTCACTCAATGGATAAATTGCACATAAAATGCACATCTCTCTCTTTCTCTGTCTCTCTGTTTCTCTGTCTCTTTCTCTCTCTTGTCTCTCTCTGTTTGTGTGTGTGTGTGTGTGTTTCTCTTCAAATTCTAGACCTTTTGTTCCTCTGGATGAATTTTCTCAATTTTTTTTACTAGATCTATAAAGTAATCCTTTGGTAGCTAGACTGGTTTAATGCTAAAGAAATATTAATTAGGCAGCATAATTTTTTATTAAATTGCTTCAGTCTATTAATGAACAAGTGTTATTTTTCTAATTATTTAGGACTTTTACTTCTGAGATGTGTTTTGAAGTTGCATTTATATAATTCTCAAAGCTCAGGTGGATTCATCTTATATTTCACAATTTGTTGTCAGCCACACTATAATATAAACTTTTTGTTAGTAGAAATTATTTCATTCATTTTATTTGTATGCCCAGCCCTTAGCACAGTACAAAAAAAAAGCAGATTGTCATAGTTTACACCAATTTAATGTACAGTCACTTTTGCCATAATCATTTTAGTACTTTGTTCTGGATCATAGAGAAGATCATAATAAGGAATGAAAGGGGGAATTAAGTGCATTGGTAAAGACAACCAAGATGAGAGAATAGGTTAAATAATATTAGATGTGAGTCAGCAATACTATCCACATACTATTTTCCAATGTAGGACATTAAAAAAATATAATTAAAGAAAAGATAAAATCGAGATGCAGAGAAATAAATTTCTTCTGTTAGGATAGATTACATAGTTTATTACTGTATTTACATGACCCACTATTATTCCAAAAATTTAGCTTGTTACCTATGTGAGCATTTAATTCCATGAGTTCTCTTATATACTTCTTTTGGTATGTACATCTCAAGGACATCTGGAATCGTCCTATTTTTGGAAACAATGGCAGCCCCTCAGCTTCTATTCTATTCTTATTCTATATAATATAAAACTCACAGGGACTTGAGAGGTGGTCGTTGTTAGTTTCAGTTGAGTCAGACTCTTTGTGACTCCATTTTGGAGTAGTTTCCCATTTTCTTCTCTAGCTCATTTTACAGATGAGAAAATGGAGGCAAACAGGGTGATGATGTGAGTTATCCAGAGTCACACAGCTAGTCAGTGTCTGAGGCTGGACTTGAACTCAGGAAGATGAGTCTTTCTGACTCCAGGACAGATATTCTCTCCATTGTACCACCTGCCTGCCCCCAGTCTAAGTTGAAAGAGGATCATTTGAGATATACATAAGATTAGAACTGGAAAGCTCCTCAAAAACCATTGAGTCCAACCCCCTAATTTTGCAAGAGAGGAAATTGGGGTCTCTGGAATTTATATAATTTGCCCATGACCATACAAGCTATATGTCAGAGATGGGATGTGAACACAGTGAAAAGGGAGAATGGAAGTGGATAAGGAATAGGGTTTGCAGGGGGTTGGGATCTACTGACTTGAATGAAACCTGTGCTGAACACCAAAATTTAGTAAGATGTAGTTCACAGATCAGGTTATGATTTACAAGATCTTGGAGAAGGACACTGTAGGAATGGAACTGTAGGTCACCAGAGGGAGGTGGAGGGCGAGCCCATGGGAGAGAAGGAAACATACCTCATTTCCACCATGAAAACGAAGCAGGCTTTTACTGGAAGTAAGGATATGGGAGAAAATCATTAACTCTCCTCTGATAGATGTGTTGATGGGCAGTTTAATTTTATTTTAAAGACTTTGGTAAGGAACTATATACAGTATGTAACAAATATATTGTTTAAAATGCCTGTTTTAGCACACAGTGAAGAGTTTTGTATCAAGCAGCCAACTGCTTGAATTGTTATAGAGAGTGATTGTACTTCTAAGTTCAGTTGAATAAGAGAGATATCTTTGAACGCAAGTATGCGGTATTTGTGAAAGGCTCTGGGTCCCCAAGATGTGGTATCATAAAATCATTTAAAACTCCACTTTAGGGGCGGCCAGATAGTACAGCAAGTAAGAGCACCGGCCCCAGTGTTGGGATGACCTGGATCAAATCCGGGCTCAGATACTCAGCAGCATACCCAGAAATAACTGGCCATGTAACCTTGAGCAAGTTACTTAACCCCGATTGCTTAAAAAAAAAATTAAACTCCACTTTATCTAAAACTATCATTGATAAACTTGTAAGCTTATTAAAATGAACTTTCAAGCAGCAATAATTGTTCAGAAAATTTCATTTAATAAATAGAATAAAAATCCTGATGAGAATGTGATATTCATTTTTTTTTTTTGCTTTTTGGAGGGCAATTGGGGTTAAGTAACTTGCCCTAAGTCCCACAGCTAGTAAGTGTGTCAAGTGTCTGAGGCCAGATTTAATGATGATATTCATTTTAGAGTACTGTATCATTTATCTCAACAATGCATGCAATTCTAGGGATTTCTTATGTTGCATATTGTGAGATTACATTGGATGTTGAGTATTTAAACAAGTTCAACCATTAAGCCTCTGAAGTACTGAACCCAATGTGGTGTGTATAATGGCTTAAAATAAGTCCTGATCATGTGAAACCACATTACTTATTCAAGGAACTTCAGGGTACAATTGCTTACCTTAGTACTCCTTATAGCATGCAGGGAGCTCTTCACACCAGCATCTGCAGAACAACCACCACCACCACCACAACAACAACAACAACAAAAACCAGAAAAATTCAGACTTCAAAATATCTGCACTTCTATTCAGAGGTGCCAGCTTCTGTTCAGGCTATGGTGAGTTATGCTCTATGTCACGTTCAGGAACATAGAACTCAGTTTCCATGGAAAAAAAGGTCACTTTAAGAGAATTTGTCCTTCAAAGTCATGATCTAGCCCAGGACCTGTCATACAGGTGACACAGGTTGTAGGAGATCTTAGTTAAACTTCTGATTCAGACACTTACATTATGTAGCTCAAAGAGCTTTTATAAGGAAAACAGTTTTCAACCTCAAAGTGTGCTAGGAACATGTTACTATTGTCTTCACCCCTTGCCATTAAGTAATCTTGATTACTCACATGAAAGGAAAGAGGAAGTTGTATCTTAACAAGAGGACTTACACCAAGATGCTTCAGAGCATGACCACATTTCCACTGATGTAAATCTCAGAGTTGGCTTATGCCCTCAAAAGGATCTATATAATCATCAATTTAGCAAGTTCTTTCCATGATACTGATTATCGCTCATTTATATATGTTCTTCTTGTACTATTGTTATTCATGTCTTCACCAGAGTCTCCCATTTGGCGATTACCAGTGTACTGGAGGCATACTTGCTTTTACCAGACATTGAAAGGGAACTGTATTTGCTGCCACTCTGGAAGCCTACCTGTTATCCCTTGCCACCAATTTGTGATTGGTCCATTGTCTTTTCCTATGACATTTATTATGTTCCCTTATGACATTTTTACTCCTTTTCTTCTAGGAAGCTCCTCATTGGTTACGTGTTCTAATCTGCTTAAACCCACCAGAAACCTCATTATTGTCCTCTATGCAGCATGTATCTTTCAGATAATATTGTATTTTAAATCTGTTTTTCATGTAACAATATTGGTGAAATGCTAGTGTTGAAACTCTTGACCTTTCTTTCCATGAGAAGTTTTGTAAAAAAACCTGCAGACTATGCATTCTATTCTACTCCTTTTCTACTCTCAGTAAAATTCTTTGTCCAGTATTTATTCTCTTGAATTTATACCAGATGTACTTACCAATTCAATAATATTCGGTATCATTTTTAAGTACTATTATTATTTTAACTTTTAAAACTAATTCTGATTTTTACTCTGAAAAGATCCACCAATTGTCCACCTAAATGCACTTTCTAACTTTGACAATTCTTTATCCAACTGATATCCAATTGGATGGTCAGGACAACTTCTTTTGAATAGTTATAGTTCTCTTTTAAGGTTTTATAATATTCTGGGACTTTGGTGCTAAAATCACATCATCCATAAACAAGAACATCTGGAGAACCTCATGATCCATAGAGAATTCGTGTCACTTGGACTTTAGGTCATCTTCATAACCAAGCAGGAAGTGATTTTTGACTCTTCATATTATCTGGTGTTTAGCACAGTGTCTGGCACATAACAGGCACTTGATAAACTGACTAGTGGACTGGCTGAGTTTGCTAGCATACATTTCCATTTCATGTCTTTTCTAATGTCTATAATCAGATATATTTGAACAATGTGTCTCCCATACACAGATCAAAATCTTTCAAGATTCCCTGATTTTGATGTATGTATGGGACACATGTTGGCAAAATGCCCTTAAGGTGGGTTTTAAGTCTACTAAAGTGCTTTTCACAATAATAACTATACTGAGTTTTTATATTCTCTACATCTTTTATTCAAATGTAAAATGTTAACAGTGTGGTTTACT
The DNA here is from genome assembly GCF_028583685.1 of Petaurus breviceps papuanus. NCBI lineage: Eukaryota > Metazoa > Chordata > Mammalia > Diprotodontia > Petauridae > Petaurus > Petaurus breviceps. The sequence continues at coordinate 46,886,439 of NW_027185764.1, read as the reverse complement.
ATGGAATAAATGTCTTTTCAAAAGTGTTTCCCCTCCTAAAACCCTCATGCACTTTCACAATGATTTTGTGTAAATGTAAGAGCAGAAATATAGGTCAATTATTGATCTATACTCAGTTACAGCTTTTTTGGAAATAATAAGTTCTTAAGTCGTTTTCTTTTCCCTCTATGCATTTAGTATCTTCTCCTTGCATCTGTAACATAACTTGTATATCAATCCCTTCATACCATAATAATGGATTTTCTCTATAAAAATTAAAAGTCCATTCTGCCTACTTCCCTCATATCTACTTTAGCTATAAGAGACTCTAAGACTGATAGTAGAATCTGAATATTGTGATTGCATACTCCTTGATGGTGAAAACCATTGGTATAATCTGCAAATCTTTTCTATTTTTCTTCTTATTGTAGGCCTCCTTCCTTTTTCACCCTTAAATATCCTTGAGATAAATTTACCTAATTGGGGGCAGCTAGGAGGCACAGTGAATAGAGCACTAGCCCTGGAGTCAGGAGGACCTGAGCACAAATCTGGTCTCAGACACATAACACAAAAACTAGCTTTGTGACCTTGGGCAAGTCACTTAACCCCAGTTGCACTACCTTCCCCCTCCAATAAGCCAAGAAAACATGACTTAATTGGATTTCTTACTAAGATTCCTTTAAATTGGTTTGGACTTCTATGACTTCTCTCTTTTATGAGACAATATGGTTTATAATCAATTATAAACACTCCTTAAAAGATTTTTCAAACAACTTTCAGTCTAAATCAGTTCTGCTTTTTGCCATCATCTCTCTTTCTACTTGGTAAAGAAAATATTTGCTAACTAAAGGGCTTTCTCTATTTTCTTCTTCTTGATGTTTGTGTAGATTTATATCAATTACAAAATCAAGTACAAAATTATTAAAATCAATGGCAATGCCATTTTTCTTTTCCATTTACCAATTTAACATTGCCAATTTTTTTAATGCAATAGGATTGAGTTGATTCAGTTATATTCTTTTTTTCTGACTAAATTTTATTTTATTTTTCTCAACTATATGTAAAAACAATTTTGTACATTTATTGTGAAAAATTGAGTTCCAAATTTTGTCTCTCCTTCTATTCCCTCATCCTTGAGAAGGCAAGCAATTTGATAAGTTATACATGTGCAGTCATATAAACCTACCCCAATATTAGCCATATTTCAAAAGAGAACACACCAAACACCCCCAGAAAATTAAAAAAGTAAAAGAAGTATGCTTTGATGTACATTTAGATTCTATCAGTTCTTTTTCTATAAATGGATAGTATTTTTTATCATAAGTCCTTTGGTATTGTCTTGGACCATTGTTTTTTTGAGAACAGCTAATTCATTCACAGTTGAGCATCAAATAACATTGCTGTTACTGTGTAAAATGTTCTCTCAGTCCTCCTCACTTCACTTTACATCAGTTCATGTAAGTATTTTCAGTTATTTTATAGCAACCCACTCATCCTTTCTTAAAACACAATAGTATTTCATGACAATTATATATAACTTATCTAGCCATTCCCCAACTGATTTGTATTCCCTCAATTTCTAATTCTTTGCCACCCCAAAAAGAGCTGCTATAAATATTTTATTCTATATATAGGTCCTTTTGCTTTTGCTTTAATTTCTTTGGGATACTGACCTAGTAGTGTTATTGCTAGGTCAAAGGAAATGCACACGGGTATAGCTTTGGGTATAGTTCCAAATTGCTCTCCAGGATGGTTTGATCAGTCCACAGTTCTACCAACAGTGTCTTGACTTTCACACATCCACTCCAAATTTGTCAATTTTTTTTTTCTGTCAAGTTAGCCAATCTGATAGGTGTGAGGTGGTACCTCAGAGATATTTTGATATGCATTTCATTAATCAATAGTGATTTATAGAATTTTTTCATATTACTTTAGACAGTTTTGATTTCTTCTGAAAACTGCCTGTTCATATCTCTATATATTTGAGAAATTAGTACTTTATCAGAGAAACATTTACAGAATGTTTTCCCAGTTTTCTGATTTCTTTCTAATTTTGGTTGCATTGTTTTGGTTTATGCAAAGTCTTTTTAATTTAATGTTGTCAAAATTATAATTTTATATCCTTTACTGTTCTCTATCTCTTGTTTGATTATACATTATTCCTTTATCTGTAGATCTGACAGGTAAAATATTCCATGCTTTCCTGATTTGCTTATGATATCACTTTTATGTCTTATTCATGTATATGATTTGATTTTATCTTGGTATATCCTGTAAATTGATGGTCTGTTCCAAGATTTTGCCAAGCTATTTTACAGTTTTCCCAGCAGTTTTGTCAAATGGTGAGTTCTTATTTCGAAAGCTTGTATTTTTGCATTTGTTAAACATTAGATTGCTATGGTCATTTATTATTGTGTGTTGTGTATCTAATTTATTTCAATAAAGCCACATCTCTATTTCTAAGATAGTATCAAATATTGATGATTATTGATTTGTAATACAGTTTGAGATCTGGTAGTACTAGGTCACCTTCCTTCACATTTTTTTCATTTATTCTCTTGATATTCTTGACCCTTTGTTTTTCTAGATGAATTTTATTGTTATTTTTATAGCTCCATAAAATAATATTTTCAGTAATTTGATTAATATGGCATCAAATAAGTACACTAATTTAGGTAGAATTATAATTTTATTATATTGATTTAGTCTCCTCATGAGCAATTATCATGTATCTGATTGTTTAGATATGATTTTATTGATTTGAAAAGTGCTTCATATTCGTGGTCATGTAGTCCCTGGGTTTGTCTTGGCAGGTAGACTCCCAAGCATTTATTATCTTTTATTTATCTTTTTATTTTTATTTTTTGGCTTTTTGGAGGGGGCAAGGTAGGGCAATTAGGGTTAAGTGACTTGTCCAAGGTCACATGGCTAATAAGTGTTAAGTGTCTGAGAACAGATTTGAACTCAGGTCTTTCTGACTCCAGGGTCAGTGCTCTATTCTCTGCACCACCTAGCCACTCCTCTTCATTTATCTTAAATGGAATTTCCTTCCATCTCTTCCTGCTAGACTTAGTTGCTAATATATAGAAATACTGATAATTTATGTAGGTTTATTTTATATCTTACAACATTGCTGGAGTTATTAATTATCTTAACTAGTTTTTAATTGTTTCTCCATACACACCATCATATTGTCTGCAAAGGATGATAGTTTTGTTTCCTCATTGCATATTTTAATTCCTTCCATTTATTTTTCTTCTACTATTGTTATAGGTAGCACTTACAAGTGCAATATTTTTCCCAAATATATGTAAAAAATTTTTAACATTTAAAAAACATTTTGAGTTTCTAATTGTTTCTTTTTTGTTTGCTTTTTGGAGGGCAATTGGGGTTAAGTGACTTGCTCAATGTCACACAGCTAGTAAGTGTTAAGTGTCTGAGGTTACATTTGAACTCAGATCTTCCTGACTCCAGGGCCAGTGCTCTATTCACTGCGCTACTAGCCACCCCTTCTAATTTTTTCTTACCTTGCTCAACTCCCCTCTCCCTAAGGCAGTAATCATTTTGCTAGAGGTTATTTATATGCATTCATGCAAAACATTTTCACATTAGTAATTGGTAAAAGAAAACACAGACAGTTAAATACAGGAACACAAAAGGGAATAATATTATGCCTTGATCTGCATTCAGACTTTTCAATTCTTTCTCTGGAGGTAGATAGCATTTTTTTTACAATGGAATTTTCTTTGAAATATTGCTGAGAATAAGTCGAATAAGTCATTCACTGATGAGTTTCTTTTTTTGCAGGGCAATTTGGGGTTAAGTGACTTGCCCAAGGTCACATGGCTAGTTTTTATGTTGTGTCTGAGGCCGGATTTGAACTCAGGTCTTCCTGACTCCAGGGCTGGTGCCCTATTTACTGCACCACCTAGCCGCCCTACTGATGAGCTTCTTATAATATTGCTATTACTGTGTTCGATGTTCTCCTGCTTCTGCTCACTTCACTTTGCATCAGTTCGTGTAAGTCTTTCCAGTTTTTTTAATCATCCTGTTCATCATTTCTTATAGCACAAGTCTTCTATTACAAATATATACCACTTGTTCATTCAACAAAATTGATGGATATCTCTTCAATTTCCAATTCTTTGCTACTACAAAATGAGATTCTATAAATAATTTGCAAAAATATATCCTTTTCTCTTAAGAAAAAAGAAAAATAATACTCTTTGGGATACAGACTTAGTAGTGATTTTGGTTCTTCAAAAGGTATGCACAGTTTTATAGCCCTTTGGGCATAGTTCCAAATTGCTCTCCAGAAGGGTTGTAACAATTCACAACTCCAACAACACTTCATTAGTGTCCCAATTTTTCCGCATGCCCTCCAACATTTATCAAATTTCCAGTACAATTCTGAATAATAGTTTTGATAATGGGCATCCTTGCCTCACCTCACCTTCATCTCATTGAGAAGCCTTATTCATATCACAGATTATGCTTGCTCATTGTTTTAGATAGATACTACTTATCATTTTAAGGAAAGCTGCTTTGTTTTTTTTTTTTTTACTTTTTAGTGTTTTTAATAGGAACGAATGTTTTTTTTTCGAAAGCTTTTTCTGCAGATATAGAGATTATCATATGTTGGGCTTTTTTTTTTTTTATGGATATGTTCAATTATACTGGTAGTTTTCCTAATATTGAATCAACCCTGAATTCCTAGTATAAATCCTACCTCATCATAATGTATGATTTTTGTGATATCTCCTTTGCAATCACCTTGCTAATATTTTATTTAAATTTTTTGCATTAATATTCAATAAGGAAATTGGTCTAGAGTTTTATTTTCTAGGTTTTGTGCTTTCCCTGATTTAGGTATCAGTATGTAACAGTAAGTGAATTTGAAGATATTCCCTGAATTTGAAAATATACTCTGCTCCCTAATAGGCTGAATGTGGTCACATGGAGCCTGTGTGGGAGGAGCTTGCTGAAGCGTGGAGCAGAGCCCATAGGAGATTGCTACTTTGTAATTAGGAAGTGGGTCACAAGGGTTGTAATGTTCTCTAACCCTGGAGAAGGCTATATATACCCTGAGGTGAGGTTTTGCTTTGGGACTCACTTATGGGAAGAGCTGTCTGATTTGGTCTGATGAGACTCTGGGCAGCCCTTGGAGCTCTGCACCCCCCTTTGAAAACCCAGATGTTGGTGCTTCTCTCTCTGGTGACTAACTAGGTAGGTATGTAATTACCAGACAAGCACAGTCTATTGGTCTTCTGAACTGTGTTATTTTCTCTGGCTGTATTTTTGTATGCCTGTAACTTCTCTTTGTATTCTCTGAAACTCAGGGTGCTGACTTTCCCCCCTGAACTAGATAAATGATATATATTTGAATAAAGTAAGATTGTTAACCCTTTTTGAGTTGCTTCCCTTTAGAAAAGCAGATCAAAGAACCTGTGCTAGCGGACATTCTGGGTATGCTAGGGTGCTTGCTTATACTCAGCACCATATTTGTGTCATAGAAAGAATCTGGAAGGACTTCTTTGCCTATTTTTTGCAAACAGTTTAAATAGTTTGGAACTAATGGTTCTTTAACTGTTTGGTAAAATTCACTTGTTATTCCATCCAGTTGTAGGGATTTCTTTTTCATTTTTTTCTTTTTGGAGGGGGAGAAGGTAGGGCAGTTAGGGTTAAGTGACTTGCCCAAGGTCCCACAGCTAGTTTTTTCCTGACTCCAGGGCCAGTGCTCTATTCACTGCACCACCTAGCTGCCGCTGATTTTTTTTTTCTTAAGGAGCTCATTGATGACTTCTTTAATTTCTTTTGCTAAGATAGACTTACTTAAATATTCTATATCTTCTGTTAATCTGTAAATCTTACATTTTAAAATATTTATTTTAAATATCCATTTCTTATAGACTGTCAGGTTTATTGGTATATAATTGAGAAAAATGGCTCCTAATAATTACTTTAGCTTAAACTTTATTGATGGTAAATTAACTCTTTTCATTTTAAACACTGTTAATTTTGTTTTATTCTTTCTTTTTTTAGCTGAATTAATCTATGACTTACCTAGTATACTGTTTCAATGAAGTTTTTTTTCTAGTTTTATTAATTCAATGGTTTTCTTGCTTTTAAAATGTATTAATTTTTTTTATTTTCATGATTTCTCATTTGGTTAGTAATTTAAGATTATTAATTTAATCTTTTTCAAGTTCGTTTTTTTCAGTTACATGTCTGGTGAATTAATCTTCTCTCTCTGTTTCACTGATGTAATAATTTAGAAATATAAAATTTCCCCTAAGTGTTGTCTCATTGTTGACATTCTCTTTAGTGAAATTATAGATTGTTTTTGGTATATGTTCTTTGACCCACTCATTTTTTAGGATTAGACTATTTATTTTCCAAGTAATTTTTATCTATGCTTCACAGTGCTTTATGTAAAATAATTTTTATTTCATTACATTTTTTTGAAAGCTATGCATTTAATATTTCTGCTTTTCTGCATTTTGTAGTAAGGTTTTATGCCATAATATATGGTCAATTTGTGTGAAGGTCCCATGTACAGGAGAGAAAAAGGTAGACACTTTTCTATTCCCATTCAGTTTTTTCCAGAGGTCAATCAGATCTCACTCTCCAAAAAATTATGTTCATCTTCTTACCTTTTTTTTTTTTAATTGTTAGATTTATCTAATTCTAATAGGGGAAGGTTGAGGCCTCCCTCAACTAAATAAAACTAAAAAATAACTAATAGTGTTTTACCATTTACAATTTCCCTGCTTATTTCTTTTAATTAGGTCTAGTTTTGCTTTTTTTCTTCTGAGATCATGATTGCTATGACTGTTTCATTTATCTATCTGTCTATCTATTTCTGCTGAAGCATAATAGAATCTGTTCCGATCTCCTATTTTTACTCTGTGTGTGTCTCCATGTTTCAGATATGTTTCTTGTAAATAACATATTGTCAGACTTTGGTGTTTAATCCATTCTATCTGCTTCCATTTTATGGGTGAGTTTATGCCATTCACATTTATAGTTTGGATGACTTACTGTATTTCCAACCATCATATTCCACCTCTCTTTTTTCCTTTTCTTTCTTCTTTTTACCTGCTCCTCCTCAAAAATCTGTTTTGGTTTTGACCACTGTATTCCCCAGTTTTCTTTCCTTATTATCAGCCCCCTCTTTCTCTTATATCTTTTTAAACCTACTTCCCTATAGGGAAAGATGGTTTTCTACTCCCAATTGATTGTGTATATTTTTCCTTCTTAGACACAATTTCAATGAGAGTAATATTTAAAAATTGTCCATTACCCCCTCCCATCTATCCCTCCATATTAAATGGTCATCCTTTCATGCCTCTTTTATGTGAGATTATTTTTCCCCATTGTGCCTTCCACTTCCCCTTGCTACCAGCAGAACCCTCTTTCTCCCTACTAAATTTGTTTTTTGAAGTTATCCTATCATAGTCAGCTCACATCTGTGCCTTCTCTCTATGTATACTCATTCTAACATTCCTAATAATTATAAAGTTCTGAGCAGTTAAAAGTATTATCTTCTCATATAGCCATGCAAAGCTTACTTTATTGAACCCTTTATGGTTTCTCTTTCTTGTTTAACTTTTTATGTTTTTCTTCATCTTCTATTTGAAAGTAATATTTTCTGTTCAGGTCTGGTCTTTTCATCAGGAATGCTTGAAAGTACTCTATTTCATTGAATATTAATTTTCCACCTGAAGGATTATATTCAGTTTTGCTGGATAGGTGATTCTTCATTGTAATCCTAATTTCTTTAGCCCTTTGGAATGTCATATTCTAAGTCCTTCATTCATTAATGTAGAAACTGCTAAGTCATATGTTATCCTGCTGTGACTCCATAATACTTGAATTGTTTCTTTCTTACTATGTGCAATATTTTCTCCTTCACCTGGGAGCTCCCGAATTTGGTTATAATATTCCTAGGAGTTTTCATTTTGGGATCTCTTTCAGGAGGTCATCAATGAATTCTTTCAATATCTATTTTACTCTCTGTTTCTAGTATACTAGTGAAATTTTCTTTGATAATTTCTTTAAATATGATTATTAGGCTTTTAAAAAAAATCGTGGCTTTCTCTTTGCCTGATTATTTTTAAATTCTCTCTCCTGTATTTCTAGTGAGGTATTGTATATTTTCTTCCATTTTAAAAAAATTTTTTTGAGTTTGTTTGTTGTTGTTTCTTGGCATCTCATGGCACCATTAGCTTCTAATTAAAAAAAAATCTTTTGTTCATAGTGTTTTCTTACCTCTTTTTCCATTGGACCAATTCTGCTTTTTAAAACATTCTTCACTTCAATGGATTTTTCTGCCTCTTTTACTATTTGACCAATCCTGTTTCTTCAGGTGTCATTTCCTTCAGTATTTTTTATTTTATACCTCTTTTCCCACAATTGACTCTTTTTTAAAATATAATTTTCTTTCATCACTCATTTAATTTTCCTAATTTCCTTCTATCTCTCTTATTTGATTGTGAAGCTCCTTTTTTGAACTCTTCCAGAAATTTTCTTTGGGTTTGTGTACAATTCGTATCTTTTTTTTTATTTGATTTTTGTAGGAGGGAAGGCAGGGCAATTGGATTAAGTGACTTGCCCAAGGTCACACAGCTAGTAAGTGTTAAGTGTCTGAAGCTGGATTTGAACTCAGGTCCTTCTGACTCCAGGGCTGGTGCTCTTCTCTCTGCACTACCTAGCCACCCCAATTCACATTTTTCTTTCAGGTTTTGCAAGTAGCTGTTTTGATTTTGTTGTCTTCTTAGTTTTGTGTTGTTCTTCTCCGTCACCATAGTAAATTTCTTTGATCAGCTTCTTTTTGTTGTTTTTGTTTGATCATGTTTACAATTTCTTCTTGACTTTTAACAATTATGTTAAATTTGTGCTTTACTGCCATGGTGGAGAGAGCACTGTTCCATGTTCCAAGTTCTAAGTTGTTTGCGCTGCTATTTTCAGAGCTAATTCTGGGGAGTCTGTAAGTTTTGGGTTCTTTTGAAGAAGTAGGTTCTAAGGAGAGGTATAATCACTGCTCTTATGTCCTATACTCTAGTCTGTGAGAGACTTCAAATATTTCTTTCCACTCTGAAATTGTAACCAGGTTCTTGCTCCCCCAAAGTTGCAAGTCCTATCACTCCTTATGTCCCTGGAAATGTGATTGGGCCACCATTTTCCTGGGATAGTAAGCATTAATTCTCCTTTTTAACCTTGAACCTGAGACCTGGTTCCTACTCCTTTGCAAGCAAACACAGCATTCTTTTCCACTCTGTGATAGTCACCATGGCTGCTCTTCCTCTGTGGTCACAAGTACTAGTGCTATGTTTCTCTTCATTCTGGGACTGCAGCCAGAAAATGTATATGTGTAATGCAATAGGGTCCTGCTTATACATATTGCTAGCAAAGTATCCTTTCCAATCTCCTTCTGATCAGTTTTCCTACACTCATACTGTTTATGGTGTGAGAGCTCCTGAAGAGCTGCTATCTCTGAAGTAAGTGCCTCCAATACCTGCTGTTGACTTATAGGTGTAGGGTCTGCAATCTGGCCCAACTACCATCTGGGTAAGATAGATCTTCCCTGTGGACTTCTTAAGTTGTCTAGTACTGGAAAATTCCTTCATCCTGACTTTTTATTATTATTATAAGTTCTGCTGCTTCAGAATTCAAATTGAGGTATTATTTTAAAGATTTTTAAAGGAGAATTTAAGTGTTCAAGTGAGTACTTGCCTTTACTTTGCCATCTTGTCTCCACTCACCCTGATTATATTCTCTACATTTTTTATGTTTTTAAATTCAAAACAAAAACCAAATTCTGATATTTTCTTTGATAACTCAGTGATTACAACATATATAGACAAAACTAATTCCCACATCAATAACAAATTTTTCCTATTTGTTAAACTATAACTTTATTCACACTGATTTTTTTTAAATCAATTTATTTTGTTGTTACAGGAATCAAGTTTTTGATCACCAGCCCCATGACTATGTCTCTACATGTTATATGGGTTACAAACATCTGAGATTCTTTATTAAGGATATACCTATATCTCTAATTATGTCGTTTTACAAATGACACTGTACTCATTTACTCAGCCTTTATACTTGCTTTGGAACCTCAAAGAGCAATCTTACACATGATTCTCTAAACTGTCTACTAATATGTATTACATTATTTAGATGCATCTCTTCTTCTGGAAGCTTGAATCTTAGAAAACCCTTTTAAAGAACTCTTCAGGGGCAGCTAGGTGGCGCAGTGAATAGAGCACCAGCCCTGGAGTCAGGAGGACCTGAGTTCAAATCTGGCCTCAGACACTTAACACAAAAACTAGCTATGTGACCTCGGGCAAGTCACTTAACCCAATTGCCCTCCCAAAAGCAAAACAAAAAAAGAACTCTTCAAATTAGTGAAATTGAACTATTAACTATAAGCTGTGCTGCTTTATAGAACATTTCAATTCAGATCAAGACACATTTATTGAATGTTAACTATGTGCCAGATGTTATGGTAGATACTGGACATGCAATTATGAAAACAATCTTTGCTTTCATATAGTTTACATTCTACCAAGGATAAGCAAAATGTACACAGATAAGGTGTTTGTTTTTCCTTGTTTTTTAATTTCTTTGTCTTTCCTTTATTGTCTTCATTGGTCCAGACATGTAATTTTATAATTATAGATTACTTCTGATGAAACAACTCCATCAATAATCTATCAATGCATCTATCATAGATAGATACCTGGAGAACATGAGAGGCTGAGTGACTAGACCATTGTCCCATAGCCAGTGCATGTTAGAGGAAAGATTTGCACCAAAGTATTTTTTTTATTCAAAATGTGCACTATCTACAATGCAATGCTACTACTCACACTTAGGGATATATACAAAATACATACAGAGTAAATACAAACTAATTTGGTGAAGATGGGGAAGACAAACAAGGAATGGAGAGGATCAGAAAGGGTCTAATCTGGTAAATGATTTATGCTTTAATGCAAGGGTTAAGCCAAACCTAGCTCTCTGCAATCTTTTTGTGTGTGAAAGAACTATTCTTTTGGCATTTTAAAATACGTTAAAATTTTCTTCTAAAAGGAAAAAAAAACATTGTTTTCTTGGCACCATACAAAAAGAGGTAGCTGTTGCCTGCAAGATTTTGCCATGGGTCCTATTGTCTTCTCTCTCTTCCCTGGGAGATCACAGTAGCTTCATATTTGTTCTCTCTACTTCAATTATCTTTCCACTCTAATCCATCCTCTACTAAACCTTTGTGAAAGTGACTTTTAAATCCTTTTGTATTTAACATTTTATTTTTCCCAATTACAGGTAAAAACAATTTTTAACATTTTTTTCTAATTTTCACTTCCAAATTCTCTCTTTCCCTCTTCTCCCCCCTCATACAGAAGGCAATTTGATATAGATTATACATATGCCATCATGCAAAACACATTTCCATATTAGTCATAAAGTGAAAGAAAAAATACAAAAAAGAAAAAAGCCAAGAAAAAGAAAGCAAAATTTAAACCAAAAAGCAGAAGTGTGCTTTGATCTACATTCCAACTCCAGCAATTATTTTTCTGGGGGTGGGTAACATTTTTCATCATAAGTCTTTTGGACTTATCTTAGAACATTGTATTGCTAAAAATAATTGTCATTCAGATTGATCATTGTATAGTATTACTGTTACCATATACAATGTTCTCCTGGTTCTGCTCTTTTCAGTTTCTATCAGTTGATATATATCTTTCTAGGTTTTTCTGAGAGCATCCTCCTCTTCATTTCTTATAATACAATAGGATTCCATTACATTCATACACCACACCTTGTTTAGCCATTCCTCAGTTGATGAACAGTCCCTCAATTTCCAGTTTTTGCCACCACTTAATGAGCTGCTGTAAATATGTGCATACAAATAGGCCCTTTTCCTTTTTGTTAAATATCTTTGGGATATAGATTGAGCAGTAGTGTTGCTGAGTAAAAGGGTATAACAAAGTTTTATAGCCATTTAAGCATAGTTCCAAATTGTTCTCCAGAATGGCCGGAGTTGACAACTCCACCAACAGTCCTTTAGAGTCTAAATTTTCCCACACACTCTACAACATTTGACATTTATCTTTTCTGTTATATTACTTTATCTGATAGGTATAGAATGGTAACTCAGAATTGTTTTAATGTGCATTTCTTTAATCAAGTTATTTAGAACGTTGTTTATGACAATAGATAACTTTGATTACTTTATCTGAAAACCACCTTTTCATATACTTTGTTCATTTATAAATTGGTTGGTGGCTTTCATTTTTATAAATTTTATTTTTTATAATTTTTACAAATACATATGTATAAATTGAATATATGTGTGTTTGTGTGTGTATGTATGTGTATATATAAATAAATTTGGGCTGTGCAGGTTTTCATTTTGAGACTCTTTGAGCAGTGTGTGATCAGTGGATTCTTTCAATTTCTATTTTACCCTCTGGTTTGAGAATTTCAGGACAGTTTTCCTTCATAATTCCTTTAAAGATGATTTCTAGTTATTTTTTGATCCTGGTTTTCAGATAATCCATTAATTCCTTTTTTTAAAAGCAATTGGGGTTAAGTAACTTGCTCAAGGATACACAGCCAGTTATTTCTGAGTGTGGTGCTGAGTATCTGAGCCTGGGATTTGATCCCCAGGTCATCCTGATACTGGAGCTGGTGCTCTTACTCGCTGTGCTACCTGGCTGCCCCTACAATCCATTAATTCTTAAATTAACTCACCTCAATCTATTTTCTAGGTCAGTTGTTTTCCAAGACAATAGTTCACATTTTCTTCTTTTTTAAAAAAAATCTTTTGACTTTGCTTTATTTTTTCTTGGTATCTCATGGAGTCACTAGTTTCCACTTCTCCAATTCTAATTTTAAGGAATTATTTTCTTTAGTTTGTTCTATACCTTTTTTCCATTTAGAAAATTCTGCTTTTTAAGACATTCTCTTCATTGTTGTTTTTTTTTTTGTTGTTGTTTATTTTTTTATCATTTGGTCTATTCTGTTTTTGAGGTGTTATTTTCTTTAGTATTTTTTTATGTATATTATACCAAGTGTTAACTCCTTCCGCCCTCCCATGACTTTCTTGTATCACTCTCATTTCTTTTCCCAATTTTTCTTCTACCTCTCTTTTTCGATTTTGTAAATCCTTTTTGAGCTCTTCCAGTAATTCTTCTTGTGCCTGAGACCAATTCACATTTTTTTCTTTGATACTTTGGATGTAGCAGTTTTGACTTTGCTGTCTTCTTCTGATTTTCTGTTTTGATAATCCCTGTCACCATAGTAGCTTTCCATAGTTAGATTCTCTTCTTTTTCTTTCTTTATTCATTCTTTTTTTTCCATTTTATTTCTTGAATTAATGTTATATTAAAGTTGATCTCTGTTCCTGGGAGAGGTCACATTCCCAAGCTCCAGGTTTTTTACACTGTTGGTTTTAGAACAAGTTCTGGGCATCTGTAAGTTTCCATTTCTTCATAGTTACTATGATATAAGGAGAGGTGTGTTCACTGCTGTCTTGGCCTGTGCTCTGGTCTATTAATAAACACTTTTTTCTAAACCTGTAACTGTGACCATGTTCCTCTTCCACTGTAGCTGCTTGTTCTCCTCTTTGCCTAGGACTTGCCCATGACCCAGGACTATGATCCTGATTCACACATGGGTATTGCAATAGAATCTGTCACCCAGTTCTTATAAAGGCACTCTTGTAATCTTCTTCTTGCCATTTGTCTGATTCTCTTACTGTTCCTGGGCTGAGAACTCTGGAGTGGACAGCTACTGATTTGGCCATTCCTAAGACCACCTGTTGGTTTACTGGGACCAGCCTGTGCTGGACTGGGCTCAACTCTCTCTCTCTGGTAAGACAGACTTTTCCTGCTGACCTTTGAAATCTGTCTTGGGCCAGAAGGTTCTTTCACTGAATCCTTTTGTGAGTTCTGATGAGTTCAAAAATTTGTTTAGAGGTATTATTTTAAAGTTGTTTTGAAGGGAATTTGGAAGAGTTCAGGCAAGTCCCTGCCTTTTCTCCACTGTCTTGCATCCACTTCCAAAGTGATTTTCCAAATTCAAAAGTCTGACCATTTTGCTGTCTGACTCAACAATCTTCAATAGTTTTCTGTTTCTTCATTAATTAAGCATAAACTTCTGGAATCTAAAGCTCTTCACATCCTGACCCCAATCTATCTTTCCAGCATTATTAGAAATTGACCACTTTTAGACTTACAATAGCCCAAAATTGTCTGTTTCGCTATTTTTTACATGTGATGCTCTATTTTCCATCTCCATGTTTTTTTAATTGGTCATTCCCCATATTCTTAAAGCACTTCACACTTCTTCCATTTAGAATCATTAATTTCCTCTGATACCCGATTCGAGCACCATCCTCTGCATGAAAGTTTTCCTCACTTTCCTAGCTGTTAGTGTGTTTCCAACTGTCTAATAGTGATTTTACTTTTACCTATGCATATACATGTTTTCTTTCTGGGCTAGAAAATAAGTTTCTCAAGGGTGGGGTACAATTTCTCTTTCATCTTTTAATTTCTAGCACCTAACTGGGTGTGTGACATATATTAAGCTTCTCATAAGTGCTTATTGATTGATTTATGATTCTTTCAACTATTGCATTTACACTTTTTATTTTGCCCTGTTTTGGGGAATGTCAGTGTTTCTTATATTGTATCACTGGTCTTTGAGGTCATTGTCTTTAGTTTCTAGATCTCTTAATAATATTTTTAATTGTGCTGTCTTTTCTCTACATTTTGTGCTTTTCAATTTTATTTGTGCTACTACACTTTTCATTTATTTTTTTGGTATTTCTTTAAAAATTATTGTATTCTCTTTTAAGAGCCCTGGTTTCTTTCTTTTTATTAAAAATTATATATCTACAGAATTTGAGAATTAGAAGAGACCTCATTGGCCATTCTAGTCCAACTCATGGATAAAAGGAATTCCTACCATTGCATACCTGACGTCGTCTTTAAAATTTTTTTTAGCATATTTAATTTTTTAAATGAAGCTTCTCAGATATTCTGGAAGTTTCTTTAGTAGTTTTCATCTCTTTTCTGTTGTTTTATTTTTTGCCTTTGTAGTATTGTCTTTTTTTCTGAAGGTTTCTTCCCATAAACTTTAATCTCATAGCATTATTTATTGTATTAGGAACTTTTTCATTAGTTTTTTTTTCTTTAGTCGTTCTGGTAATTTTCCATTAAGAAAGTAATGTTTTCCTTGTAAGGATTTCTTTTATTTTCCCTCCTTTTTATTGGAAGCCTTCCCTAACTGCTCTAAATTTCAGTGGTTTCCCTCTTTTAATTATTTTTCATTCTTTCTCCATCTACATTTTACTTATTTTTAACATGAGTTAACTTTTTAAAAACCGTGGAACTAGAATATACTTGTCTTAATGTCTTTGTCATTTAAACTTAAGAATGTAAATGGTTGTTGTGTCATCACCATGATTTGGTTCTGTCAATTGCTGATCTTCATACTCAAAGAGGACCAAAATGACCTCCATATGTCAGAGTCAATGTACAGTGTGTCTGAAATTCAAACTCTGCTAAAGAGAGTGTAACTTTGATGGGCTGACCACATTGTTTAAATGCCAAGCCTATGTTTGCTTAAAGATTATTTTATAATCTTTATAAACTCACATGAGACAAAAGCTCATATGGAGGTCAGAAGAAGTGTCTGCCAGTCAGTAGGGACAGACAGATATCCCAAGCTATCAGGAAGAGGCATGAGACCAGTATGGGATGCTGCATATTATTTTGATGTGAACTTGTCCTGCCATTAGAATGTAAGCTTCTTGCAAGTAGGGATAATTTAATTCTTTCTTTCTGTTATTTTGAGTATAAATTTTCTCAGGATGTGGTGTTGCTTATTCTTTATAACATTGAGAAATAAAAATATCTTGGTTATTTGACTGATCATTTAAATCTAAATGAAAATGAAAACTGAGACCAAAAAGAAAGATTGAAATCTGAATAGCTGATGGATATTTAATGGTCCTTATAACCAAGGGTTTTGTGCTGTACATCCCTAGCTGCATTCTCAGTTTTTGTTGTGTTTTTTAATAAGGCATAGTTTCCCATGCAGTAACATGTGGTTCCAATATTTGAGCAGTCTAAGTCGTTTTTCCCATATGTTTGTTGTAATCAAATAACTACACATGGCCAAGTCCTTTCTGCCCCTCCACAAGCACATGTAACACTCTCTAAGGTCGAGGGAAGCTGAACCCACAAGGTGACACACGGCTCCTAACTGCAGCTTCTGTTATGTCCACAGGCTGAGCCAAGATGCTCACTCTGGCCCAGAATGTTGTTCACAAGGGATTATTAGTGCATTTTACAGGCAATACTGCTACATTCATAAGCTTTTTACATATGAGTTTTTCTATAATATCAACCTTTAGGGGTTACTTGATAAACCTGGGTGCAGAGAAGCAAAATAATGTGACAGAGAGATTGGGGGAGGTAGAATTTATTTGCAATCTAATATCATGTCAGGGTGTGTGTGTGTGTGTGTGTGTGTGTGTGTGTGTGTGTGTGTTATTTTTTCTCAACTCTTGATTTGCTGTATATAGGATTTCCTAAACAGATAGATATAGACATTTACATATAGGTCTATATCTATGTCTATCTATATCAATGTGTGTGTATACACACACACATATATCTATATATTTCCTCTATAACTGATTCACCAAAACTCAAATAGCAAATTAGTGTCAACAATTGGACTTGAATTAATATATTTCTGTCACTAAATCTGGCCCTTTTATCCATTACATTTTTGAGGATCTCAATGCAAGGCATTTAAATAATAACACAAAACTTGTAAGAACAACAATTTAAATGGATAACTATTGAACCTCAGCAAAGGAAAACACAGGGCTGCTAGGTGGCAAGTGGACAGAGCACCGTGTCTGGAGACAGGAAGACTCATTTGCTTGAGTTCAAATCTGGCCTCAAACACTTACTAGCTGTGCGACTCTAGACAGGACGCTGTTTGTCTCAGTTCCTCATCTGTAAAATGAACTGGAGAACATAAGGGAAAACCACTTTGGTATCTTTGCCAAGAAAATCCCAAGTGGGGTCATGAAGAGTCAGACATGACTAAAAATACCGAACAACAACAAACAGAAAAGAAAGGACATTACAAGCCATGCCACATTTGTACCAGGACTAGGAACATTGTCTTCATGAAACCCCAGGCATAGTTATGGGGTTATAAATCGTGGGCAACTAAATGCAGGAGAATTTCCAGATTGACCCCAAGACTCTACAAATGTGCTAAGTGTTTTTAGGGTCTTTGGGATGTTTTTGATACTTGTAATATACATTACAGTGTATTCCCATTACAGTGGGAATTTCAAGGAGGTAACCTAAAAATTATAGGATTGATTTTTAAGTGAAAAGGAATGAGATATAACATATACCACATGCAGATCCCATATAATCAACATACACATGACTATAACTTGGATTATTACAGGAGGAAATTTTTACTGGAATGGATAATTAAGATTTTGATATTTAAGGTTGTGGATAATTGAAACATTTTGAGAAATAAGAGGGAAAAAAAGAATTTTTTTAAGTACACTTTAATATGCATTTAAAATCCACCAGTTCTCTAGAAGGATTTATTTTTAAAACAAGGATTTCATCATCTAGAATTGAGAATTGACAATATCTATCTATTTATACACAGCGCATTTTCTTTTTTGTTTGTTTGTTTTTGCTTTTTGGAGGGAAGTTGGGGTTAAGTAACTTGCCCAAGATTACATAGCTAGCTGTGTGTGTGTGTGTGTGTGTGTGTGTGTGTGAGTGTGTGTGTGTGTGTGTGTGTGTTAAGTGCCTGAGGCTGGAACCAAACTCAGGTCCTCCTGACTCTGGTACCGGCGCTTTACTCACTGCACCACCTAGCAGCCCCCACAGTGCATTTTCTAAAAGATCTGTGTAATTTCTACTTGCATCTACTCAAGATATACTTCAGATACCTTACAGTAATACACAAATGTTAATTTTCAAAGATCTCATAGACCTTTAGAAATTTTATAATTTACTGTTCTATGAAACTGAGTTTGAAATTCATAGAAAACTTTTGTTCTTGTTGTTTAGCCATTTTTCAGTTTTGTCTGACTCTTCATTTGGGATTTTCTTGGCAAAGATACTGGAGTAGTTTGCCATTTCCTTTTCCAGATCATATTACAGGTAAGGAAAAAGAGGCAAATGGGGTAAATGGCTTGTCCAGGATCACACAATCAGTGAATGTTTGAAACCTGGTGTGAATTGACTCCACGTCTGGCACTCTATGTACTGAACCATCTAGCTACCTAAATGGAAAACTACCCAGTATCTTTTTCTTCTGCACAAATTGTCCTCTTTTAGATTCCATGAAAAAAGAAAGTCAAAAAGGAAAATGACAAATCTCTCTCTCTCTCTCTCTCTCTCTCTCTCTGTCTCTCTCTCTTTCTCTCTTTCTGTCTCTCTGTCTGTCTGTCTCTCCTGATCAAATTCCTCTTCATCATCCCAAGCAAAGTCTGGGAAGGTGTTTCCTTCTATTTCTGGGTGTTTTACTGAGAGGATTAAGAGAGGGATGCTTCAGAGATACATTCACTGTAAGCAAGAGGCTGAGTTACCACATTAGCAGCCAGTTCTCACTGTTAGTGCCTTCCCTTCCTAATTTAATTGAGTCAAGGTTCTCCTTCCTCCCAAATAAAAATAATGTTTTGGCTAAAATTTTCTAATGTCCCTGGAAAAGGAGGGGAACAATATACTTCTTGAGGCTTACCTCCAAATGGGTAACTTCCTGGTGAGAGGGAAGAGGAAAAGGATTCCTATCTCTCAAAGTATAGAAAATAAAAAAAAAAATTATGGTTGTTACTTTCTTGCAAACATTTTCCTTCCTTTACAAAATATATTAAATATTTTATAAAAATAAAATTTTAATCTTGTTTTTTTTTCATCATGAGATATTCTTTCAGGATCTCTCCCTCTTTCCCTCCTAGAGAACCATTCCAAATAATATCTTTGTCAAGAAAAAAAAAGAAAAAGAGGAAAAGAGATAAAAATTAAGGAGGAAAAATTAATATATTTTAAAGTCTGAAAATACATGCAATGTCCCATTCTTATGGTTCCTCCTTATCTGCAAGTGGGGTGAGAATGTCTTCTCATGTGTTTTTCAGGAACATGATTTGCTCTTGATAATTTCATAATTTTCTCTTTATTTTTAAATTATATTTTATTTTTTTTAATTGACAAATTTGCTTGTGTATACTCCTACCATTCTCCCAAACACTTTAGAACTAATAAAAACTAACCTCATTATGAACATGTATAGTCGATTAAAACAAATTTCCATGTAGGTCTGGGTGTGTGAGTAGGATGTTTCATCATTAGTCCATTCAATTGTGAATGGTCATGATGCTGATAAGAAATCCTGATTTTTCAAAGTTGTTTACCTTTACCATATTGTTGTCATTGTGTAAATTGCTCTTGTGGTTCTATTTCACTCTGCCTCGATTCATACACTTCTTCTCAAACTTCTCTGAAACCATCCCTTTCATCATTTCTTACAACACAATAGTATTTCATCACATTTAGATAATATAAATTGTTCATTCATTCCCCAATTTAGTCACTGTTTCCTATTCCCATTTTTGACATCTCAAGAGACTTATAAATATATTGTTATATCCCTAGAGCTTGTTTTGCTTAGAACGAATTCTCCCTTGATCTATCCTCTTTTTAATTCCCCTCCCCTTCTTCCCTTGTTCTCCTGTTTCCCTTATGAATGAAATGTATTTCTTTACCTAATTCTGTGTGCATATATGCCTTCTTCCTTTCTTTAACTTGTGAGTGAGAGATTGGTTGAAGTGTCAGATGCTTCCCCCCTACATCCTCATTTATATAAATGTCTACTTGTGTACCCTAATTATGCAAAATAATTTTCCCTAGCCTTCCTTCCCCACCTCCTTGCCCCTGTGTGTTCCCCTTTCTCTCTTGTTCCATTCTTCTCTTAACATCATCAAGACATAACAGTATCACTCCTAGGCCTTGTCTAATTAGGATCCTTCTATTACCTCAGATGATACTAGGGCTCAGAGGAGTCACATGCATCATCTCCCTATAAGGAATCTATTCTTGTTTAGTCAGTAATCATTGTTTATCTATCTGTATTTGTTTTGTGTGTGTGTGTATGTTTCTCTTAACTCATCTGTTTGAATTTCAAATTTTCTTTTATCACTCTACTATTTTTTTAAATAATACTTAGAAATCCTCTATTTCATTGAAGATCTATCCTTCCCACTGTAGTATTATACTCTGTTTTGCTGGATGAATAATTATTCTTGACTATGAGCTTATATTCTTCGCCTTTTGGAATATCATATTCCAGATTCTCTTCTCCTTTATAGTGATGACTGCTAAATTGTGTGTGATCCTAATTGTGACTGCTCAGTACCTGAATTCTTTCTTTCTAGCTACTTGTAGCATTTTTTCTTTAACTTGGAGCCTCTGAATTTTGTCTGTGATGACTATGATTTGGAGGTTTCTTTCAGGAAATGACCAGTGGATTTGATCAATTTCACTTTGCTGCCTGGTTCTAAGAGGAATAGGCAGTTTTCTTTTTAAGATTTTTTGAAATGGGATTTCTAGATCGCCCCCCCCCCCTTTTTTATCACAACACTTAACTAGTCCAATGTCTTAACTTTTTTCTCCTTTATATGTTTTCCAGATGAATTACTTTTTTGCTATGAAATACATTACATTTGCCTCTATTTTCCCCCTGCCAATTGACTTTGTTTTAATATTTCTTTTTCCATGAAGTGATTGGATTCTGTTTGGTCCATTTTAATTTTCACAGAGCTTGTTGCTTGGAAAGGGTTTTGTACCACTTATGCCAAACAGTTAATTAGGTTTCTTTTTCTTTCTCCCATAACTCTCATTTCTTTTCCATTTTCCCCATTGTGTGTTCTCATTTCATTTGTTGAAAAGCAATCAAACAAACAACACTTTTAAAAATTCTCATTTCATCTCTTCTAAGAATTCTAGTTGAGTTTATGCCTAAGGTATGTGTTTTCTTTGACACGTTGCTTATAAATATTTTGGAATCTCTTCGCTTCATTCGTGTGTTTTGAGCTACCTATGCAGCTAGGATAGCTCATTATAATAAGGATATTTTTTATTTGCCCCTTATTATAGACTTCTCCCAGACTTTGGACTTTACTACCCTTTTGGAAGGACAATCTGGACTTGTCTTGTTGCTTTTCTCAGGTATTGAGGGTTATGTTATTCTGGGATCTCAAGAATGGGCTAGAGACCTGAAAATTTTCAGTGCTGCCAAAGTGTTCTAACCTCCTAAAACATCTAGTTGCTTCTTCCCCCACCTTCACTCCCCCTCCCCCAACCCTATGTGAGCTCATCAAATTCCTGATCCAAGTTTCAGTCAGAGCAATAATAGAATGCTGCCCCTATTAGGAAATTCTGTTGGTTTGGGGTGACAGAACTGCAGACTTCCCTTTGGTCAGAGATCCCTGCCCTAGGTACTTCTCTGCAGTTTGGGTTAGATTCTGACACTTAGATCATGCTGTGCTCTTTGTTGTTTGAGCCAGACAGCTACTTCTGAACTTTTCCTTTCTTGGTACATTACTGAGGGTCTCCTTATTGGGAATTCCCTTCTCCCCATATTCTCCATAAGCCCCCTTCTCCATTCACCCTGATTTATGACTCAGTACTGAGTAGTAGGTAACAAATCTGCCAGTTGGTATTTGTCCTTTGTGCAGTCCCTCAGTATAGGCCAGGGGTTTGCTGGAGTATTTATCTGGGACCTCCTGTCCTTTGGATGCCTAGCCTCTACTTGTAGTGCTGCTGGACTGATCCTGTCTCTAATGTCAGCAGTCCTCCCTGTCTCCTTGTGCCTATCTGGGTCACATGAAGGATTCATTGTGACTTTTCTGAATTTCCCTTTCAGGGTTCAGTCTGACACATTTCCTAGGATTGTATATGGGAATATTGTGGACAAAAACTTTACCATAATGCTTCCTGCTACTTCACCAATCTTGATTCTGCCTTCACAGTATTCACTTTTGACTTTAAACTTCTTGAAAGCAAAGAATGTGTTTTTTGCCTTTCTTTGTACCCCCAGACTTTAGCACAGTTCCTGGCATATTGTAAGTACTAAATAAATGTTTGTTGACTGACTAATAGTGTTTCTACTTATCTTATCATAGTCATCGTGTATATTATTTTCTTGACTCTACTTCATTCTGCATCAAATCATGTTAATTTTTCCAAGCTTCTCTGGATTTATCATATTTGTGTCTTGAAAATATTTTCATAGTATCACCAAACAAGAGCCAGAAGGGACCTCAGAAGTTATTTAGCCTAAGCACCCAGTTCTAGGGAGATTAAATGACTTGCCCAGGAATCACAAATATCCTACATATTTGAAACCAGATCATTTGACTCCAGAGTCAGTGCTCTTTCTATGAAGGGGCTACCATACCTCTCAGTCACAACTTGCCCTGAAATTGCCAAGACAAGCAAATAGGTCAGAGCACCATGAGTCTGACCACTTTTGTCCCTTATAAGCTACTGACTTCAGGAGAACAAGTTGTCACATGACCTGACTAGGACTTTTCTTACATGTGTGAGTCTCACCATTTTCCCCACTGATCCAACTTGTACATGTATGATTTCTTTATCATAACATCTTTTAAAATTTTCTTCCTTGATGTCCCCTTAAAGGGAAGATATGATTTTCATCTGGGATGCACTGGCTGGGTTTCAATTCAGTGTCTGAACAAGGGTATACATGGAGATGTCGGAGGCACATTATTGACAAGGGTGTTTTCTAAAGACATATCAGATAAGCGTGGGACAATTCAATATTATGGCTAAGGAAATCTAGAGGGATTATGGTTTCTAATAACTATAGGAATTATAGTGGATATGTGATAAAATTGATTTTTGTGTGTTAATGAAGACTTAAATATATATATATATATATATATATATATATATATATATATATATATACACACACACACACACACACACACACACAAATATATTTGAGAATTTCAGCTATCATCATTTTCCCCCCTACCAAAAGATACCTATCTACAGAACATGAATGATCATTTTGTTATGCTATGCTAGTGATGTAGTTGCAAGACAAATGGATTTCTAGTCTGAAGATCTGAGTTTGAATTCTGGCTGTACCTCTTGCTGCAGGATGGCCTTAGGTAAGTCCTTTAACAGTTCAGGGTTTCAGTTTGCATAATGACAGGTTTAGCCTGGATGAACTCTAAGGTGTCTTCCAATTTTGTAATTCTATGATCTATTTGGGTTAATAAATGAAAGATAGTGAGAAGGCTTCCCTTCTCTTGAATGTTTCAGGCTGGACAGTTTCACTTTCTGTCTCACTAGATTTTCCTGTAAGATATAGAAAACCAAACAGTCAACCACAATGGTGTTGATCACCTTGATGAAGAAGGGAGAAGAAATCTCAGTGAGTTTCAAGCACCCAAAAATGAGACTAAACAGAGATCATTATACAAAAAGAAAGAAAGAAAAAAGAAAGGAAGGAAGGAAGGAAGAAAAGAAAGAAAAGAAGGAAAGAAAGAAAGAAAACAGAGAGAAAGGAAGGAAAGAAGGAAGGAAGGAAGAGAAAAAGAAAGAAAGGAGCAAGGAAGAAAAGAAGGAAAGAGAGAGAGAAAGAGAGAGAGAATTCTTTTAAGAAGATGGGTATTTATACTGATTTATTTACATGACTCTTTAGTGATGACGTTGACCTCAGAAAGAATGAGCAAATTTAGCAAAGCATAGAGACCTTGGACCTCTCTACCCTTCCCCAGAAAGCACAACAAAATACTGACCATGTTACCATTGATACTAGCAGCAATGATGACATTGCCACAATGATAATGATGATGATGACTATTGACCATTTAAGTTGACAAGATTTTTTCTTTCAAAAGTTGCTCCACTTGGATTTTTGTAACTTTCTATCTTTTGTTTCCATATTTTGATGCTTACTTGTTAGTTTTCTTCTGTTAGCTGAAAATTTGTCTTTAGCAGGATCATAAAAAGTCTCTCCAAACTTCCAAAAGCTGCTTACCTTAGGAACACTCCATGTCCCAGAGAATATTGCTAGTATGTCCTGTAATTTCCCTTAATACTTCCAAACATTATAACTTAAGATTACTCTTTAATGAAGAATACACTGTCCAGGTTAAATCTTTTTCCTCAGCTAATCATTTAAATGACTCAGTGTGCTTGGGAGTTTGGAATAACATGAATATTTCTAGAGACTTTTGCCCATAGGGTAGATGTTCAAATTCAAAATAGGGAAAAAAACACATCGCAAGTAATAATTATAATGTAATATTTTCTGGATATATATCTTAGTTGTTAATGGGTCCAGTGTCATTTTGGTTCAATTCAGAAAAATATTTGGATTTTAAAAGCATCTTCCAAATTATGGTTTAAATGTTACACGTGAATAATCCTCACATTCATGCCCCACTCCCAGATCTAATTGATCTCCCTACTCACAGTGAACCTTGGTTCCATCTCTGACCAACTAATATATCTCAAGTCTTGTAACCATTAACTATAGTTCCAAGGTCCCTGGCAATTTCTTTCAACTCGATATTCCTAACTCTGAAGATCAATGGAAACCAAGTCCTGTTCTGAAAGGTATTCACTCTAAACATCATGTTTGTTGTGTCCCCTTCCCATGTACACAGCATGCCTACGAACTTACATACTCTGATGATTCAGAGATGAAGGAAAGGAAAACTCTTAAATGATAACAAGGTTGAAATTATCAAGCCAGCAGTTATAAGAGATGCTGACAGGACTGTTGTACAATAGAGATCTTCAAAAGGGGAAGACAGCAAGATCTAAGATCCCTGGCAAGACTCTGTCCCACCCCCACCACTACCATTCTGAATCCTCTTTATTCTGTCTGCATGCCTCTGTGAATTCAGTGTGACAAGAGGATATTTGAGTGGAAGAATAAAAGTGAGGATGGTGCCAGCTCTAATTTCTCTGTCAAATGTCACTATAGACAGAAAAGCCCTCTGGATCCCCATTGTCATTTCTCTGAGGTTATATCTGTATTTTTCCTTCTCCCTAGTCCTTGGTAGAAAAGTAATATCTGGATCCTCATTTGACAGACATTTGGGTGCATGGAGGAAAGACCCTTTGGTTCTTCCTTTCTCTCCATGGTCTGAGTGAGTAATACTCAATCCCTTACTGAATTAGAATCATGAGCAGCTTGGTATCTATCCCTGTTCTTAAGATTTCCCAGGTAGCAAATTTCAAAAATATAATTTTTGCTAAAGTAATTAATCTCTGTGATTTTCTTATTTAATTTTTTCCATTTGAAAAACACAAAGATTACTCAACTTTCATAACCCATGAGAAGAAAATTCTACCTTCTATAGAAATTTTTTCCCCCGTTTTACTCCTTTGCTAATGCCTTCCTTTTGAGATTGCTTCCTATTAACATTGCATATATCTTCATACATGTATCCCATTCACATTTTATTTCCCTCATTGGAATGTGAGCTTTTTGATGGCAAGGACTATGTTTTACCGTTCCATTCCTACTGTCTGATATGTATTAAATAATTAATAAATGCTTTCTGACTCATAAAAATACAATGTATAAGAGAACTAATCCATATAATAGCAGTCTCTTCCTTCCAAACTATTTTTTGCTGTTTCATTACCATTATTTTTCTATTCTATGCATTATCTCACATTAGCTTTATTTTCTATTTTTGTCTTCTGAATAGTGACAATTGTAGAGACAATTCTTGTCTTGTTTTCTGAATGATATTTTCCAGTGATTGCCAGTATTGGGAAACTTCCATTATAGTTTCATCTGTACCTTCTTTCATAGGTTCTTGACATGAAGAGTTTAATTCTCTTCTGACTTTGGAAAAGCAATCAGCCCAGAGTGGGGGAAGCAGTACACCCCAGGAGTGAACATTAACTTCCCAAGCCACAGAATGACTGGGCTATAATCTTATACTCCCTGCACTGGAAGATGGGGAACGTAGGAGAGTCAATGGGACTGCCTTCCCTCTATTTCTGTGGGTATAGAGGTAGCATGGGAAGAAGAGAAAGCTGTAATTCTTGACTGTTCATGGTGAGAGATCATACTGTAGTCTAGTCTATGGGTGGGTGAAAAATATTGGCATTGAAATAAAAGTAAAAACTAAATATTATATCTGGGGCTTAATATTTCTTGAAATTAGCATGCTTTCCCTAATATAGATGGATGCTTTATGAGGGTCAACTTTTTCTTTTATTTTTACTGTTTAAATTTGCTTTATATAAAATTAATGATTATGCACTTATCTCCTCTCCCCTGGTACCCTCAATGGAAACAAAAAAGAAAAGGGGAAAAAACCACTTTTAACAAATATGCATAGTTAAAGAAAACAAATCCCCATATTAGTCATGTTCAAAAATGTTTTTTAGGGTAGACAACTTGGCAAAGAGGATGCTGCACAATTTATCAACAGTTTTCAATACATGGAGGCATTTGGCCCTCTGAATTTGTGTTGTCCTTTTGGGGAAAAACTGCTTTAGAAGCTAGAAATCACTTGTAAATCTTAAAAGGACAATTGTGGAACAAAACGTATGGCTTTGGAACTGTGGGGCAGTGTCTGTAGACCTGAGGAATGGGGTACAAGTGATACAAGTGGGAGGAGGCTTGGTATTTCATAAGGACATGGGGTGGGGGACCTGCTTGTGCTTGGAAGGAATGAAGAACATGTTGGATGGGCTTTGTTCCTACGGATAGTGAAGTTCTTTAGGGAGAGGACAGGGGACACAATTAGGGGTCTACAAAGAGAGAAATTGAATTCAACTGGCTCTATGATATCTCACTCATGAACCACCAAGGTACTGAATGCCTATTCTATAGAGATTGTTAAGGGAGTCTCATAAGTTAGAGAGTACTAGCACCACTAAGCCCAAAGCACTTTCTTAGTTGGCATGTCCAAAGGAATATAGAGACTTTTCTGAGATTTAGTAGTTAACTGAAATTTTTGAAGAAGCAAGCCAATGTTGGCGTCTTTCAATAACTTCACTCTTGGGTATGTGTGTGGGAATGATCACATTAAATGGGCAAAAGGGAAACTTAAAATGAATACTCTAGAACCTCTTAGAGATTATTGATGTGAGAGGCATGAATAGACTTCTACATTTTTTTTCAAATGCCTGATTATGCACCAGTATTGGCTTATACACTACCAAGAAAGTCTTTTGTATTACATACTGATGCTGCCCTGAAAGATCTAGGAATAGTTTTATGCCAATACAACAATGGCCAATAGAAAATAGCATTGACTAATAGAAGACATACTGTTAGGAGGCATAAATTGGATGAGAATCCTGGACTACACAGTAGTTATAACTGATTAGTTCTGAGATGATGTGTATGGAGCTCAGTGTGCAGGTTGTATGTCCAACCTGTACATAAGGCTAACCTAACTCAGTGTCTCACCAATCAAGACTTTCCCAGGTTCAAGGTACTCAATGGACCTATATACATCAGGATCCTCTATCAATTTGCTTACCTTTACTAGTGAGCCAGAGAACAAAATTAGTTTAAAGAAAAAACATTCAATGAAATAGCATAGCACAAAGCAACCAACCAACCAAAAAAAAAAACATTCAGTAAAATTGGGTATACTCCTCTACAAATATAAATATCAGAGGAAAGAGTACACATGTTTAGGGACTATCCTGGAGAGGCACCAAAGTTAGGGCATGCCTGTGACCAGGAAACATAAAAAGTAAACATTTGTAGTCAAGGGACATATGCAAGAGGACATAAATGTAGGAAACTCATATAATTTGTCCATATGTTTGAATGGGAGTAAATCATACCTTCAGTGCTAGAGGGCCACCAATGTCTTCTGATGATACTTCTGTGCTACTTTTGTTAAGTCTATTCCCACTGTTCTCATATGGCTTATGGTTTCTGATACATACATAGTCTCTGCCAATCATTGCTTCCTGCTGTTCTCATTAACTGTTAGTTTCCCTGCTTCCATCTATCTATGGATACTGCTTATCTATCCTTACTATCCTTTATTTCTCTCTATAACATCATCAACTCTCATTGGTTCAGTTATTATCTATGAAGATGGCTCTCACATCTGTATACCAAGTCCTGCTCACTTTCCTTGAGTCTTGTGTTACCAGCTGTGTATTGTATGTTTCAGACTGGTAACTCAAATTCAGCAGATCCAAAACAGAACTCATAATCATTTCCTCAAAACCTGCCCCACCTCTGAACTTTCCAATTATATGTAGACAGCACCACCAGCCTTAGAGTTACATGAGCTCCAAACTTTATGATCTTTCTTAATTCTTCATTTTTCCTTACTATTCACCATTTGCAATGAATTGTCAAATTTTATCAATATATTTCAGCATTACTTGCATTCATTCCCTTCTCTACAGTCACATGATCACTTCCCTAATTTACCACTCTTCCCCTGGACTACTACAATGTTTTCCTATTTGCTTTGTCTACTTCATCTTGGAGTAGCTAGGTGGCACAATGGGTAGAACATCAGGCTTGGAGTCAAGCTGGCTCATCTTGCTGAGTTCAAATCTGACTTCAGACACTTACAAACTGAGTGATCCTGGGCAAGTCAATTAACCCTGTTTGCCTCAGTTTCCTCATTTGTAAAATGAATTAGTGAGGAAAATAGCAAACTGCTCCAATTATCTTTGCCAAAAACACCAAAAACAAACCAAAAATGGGGTTTAAGAGTAGGACATAACCGAAACAACTAAACAGCTTCATCCTAGGCTTTGTAATTTATCTACCACATAATTCTTAAAGCACAGGTATGACTCTCGCTCGCCTTTCAAGAAGTTCCAGTAATTAACTGTTGTTTGTATATAAGATTCAAATATTTCCGTTAAACATTTAAATCCTTCCCAGACTGGCTCTAGACTCCTTATGCAGGAATATTACATACAATCCCCCTTCATGCATTTTGCTTAGAAGCCATATTGGTTTATGTGCAGTTGGTCATTCATACTATGATATGAATATGAATATGAATACATGATAATCCACCTCCAGTCTCTGTGCTTTATGCTTGGGTATATTCTCTACTCATCCTTACCTCCTAGAATCACTAACTACCTTTAAAGCTCATTGCAAGCTTCATCTCATCTATTAGACCTTTCCCCAGATGTTACCCACTCTCCCTGAAAAGATCTTAGGTTTACTTTGAATATATTTAATATTTATTTATTTTTATACACATTTCCCTAATCGAATATAAGCTCTCTGAGGGCAGAGAATATTTCATTTTGTTTTTGTTTTTGTCTCCCCAGAGTCAAACACAGCATCTGGAATACAGTTGACTTAAAAAATATATATTAATTGATTTATTGATCACCTACAAATGGAGCCAAATATCCATTGGCACAAGTTTGGTGACGTTTTTTCCCTCTTCACCCCTTTTCTGGTTTCAATTAGACTCCTTAGCTAAGGTTGTATCTCTTCCTTTTAGGAGGATGAATGGGTTCTACCATTGCTTTTTTAACTTAAAAATCATAGACTTTTTCTACTATAGCTCTTTGTTTCAATTAATCTGTCAACAAATATTTATTAAGTGCCCGCTACATTCTAACACTATTTTAAGTGTTTGAAATTTAAAGAAATATAATAGATCATCTCTACTCTCAAGGAGCCAACAGTCTAATGGAGAAGATAACATGTAAACAATTATCTACAAACAAACAATTACCTACAACAGAGAGTATAAATTGGTATTAATTAACAGAAGGAAGGCATTAGAATGAAGTCAGACAAGGAAAATTTCCAATTATAAGGTGGGATATAGGTTAGAACTTGAAGAAAGCCAGGAAACCAGGAAGCAGAGATGGGGAGGGAGATTTTTTATGGGTGGAGGGAGGGGGCAGCCAGTGAAAATGCCCATAGTTGGGAAGAGTGACTTGTTTAGAAACCACAAGAAGGCCAGTGTCACTGGTTCATAGAGTATGTGCTAGGTTTTAAGTTGTGAGAAAATTGGGAAGCTAGGAGGAGGCATATGAAGGGCCATTTATATTTGATCCTGAAGGTGACAGGGAGCCACTGGAGTTTCTTGAATGGAGTAGTAACATGGTCAGCCCTTTGCTTAAGAAAGATCAATTTGTCAGTTGAATAGAGGATGGACTATAATCTGGAGAGACTTGTAGCAGGAAGAACATCCAACAGACAGTTGTAATAACGAGGACTGAGGTAATAAGAGCTGCACTAGGGTTCTAGTGGTGTCAGAGAAGAACAGGGAGTACAAAGCTGAAATCAACAGGTCTTGACACCATATTGGATATAGGGGCAGAGAGTAAATGAGCATTTGAGGCTGACACCTAGTTTGTGAGCCTTGGTGAATAGGAGGATGGTGACACTCTCAATACTAATAAGAAAGCTAGGAAGAAGAGAGAGATTTGGGGGAAAGATAAGTTAAGTTTTGGACATGTTGAGATTCGGGATGTTGAATAGGGAGTTGTAGATATGAGACTGGAGCTCATCAGAGAGGCTCAGGCTTAATAAGTAGATGTGGGAATTATCTGAAAAGAGATGAAAGAGAGATGAATCCATGATAACTGAGGTGATCCATAAGCAAAATAATGTAGAGGTTGATAGGTAGAGGGCCTAGGATGGAACTGGTGGAAATTCAGATTCAGTAGATATGACCTGAATGAAAATCCAGAAAAATTAACTGAGAAAGCAGTCAGAAGAACAAACAACAACAACAACACAAACAAACAAACAAACGACAACAATAACAAAAACCCAGTAACATTTGACTAGGGAAATATCCATCCTAGAATTTTTATTTCCTAGAATCTCAGTTAGAATGACTTTTCTTCTCCAGGAAGGGATGGGTTCTAATTACTGACCAATTTAGTACCATGCCAAAGGACAAAGAAGACATTTTTATTGTTTTAGGAAGCAAGTACGAAAGTATTGCATTAAATGTTATTGAATGATAATGTTGAATAAATATTTCAGCACAGAGGCTAAATATTTTTCACAAGTCAATATTTTTCCTTCAATATGTGTGAATATAAAATCTGGTTTTCCAGAGCTTGGAAGAACCTTAGAAATTATCAAGTTATCCCCTTCTTCTTGGAGATAAGGAAAGGAAAGTTCAGAAATGTGACTTGTTCAAAGTTAACTACAAAATAAGATATAGACCTCAATTCTTCTGGTTTCTAGTCTGGCCTTGTGTACTATCTTTAAGGAGGACACTTAAAATGCATTTTCAATAAAAGTTCTTCATTTGCCCTAAAACTCACTAACTATATGTTACTAAGTTTGCCAAGTAATCCAAAGCTTTTTTATTTCCATGCCAAAAATGGATAAATGGGTTTGGTTTCACTTGTTTCCCAAAATCAATATAGAAACACCAAACATCTCACAGAGGAATAGCTCAGAAACTTAATGCTCTTACAATGACTTTCTTTCAGTTTAAAATGTCTATCAAGATCAAATAAACTCTGGAGAAGATCCTGTATTTCATGAAAATGCAACAATACAACATTTACCTGATAATAGCATACCCTCAAGAGTTAGGCGAGGGGCAGCCAGGTAGCACAGCGAGTAAGAGCACCGGCCCCAGAGTTGGGATGAGCTGGGATTGAATCCGGGTTCAGATACTTAGCACCACACCCCAGAAACAACTGGCCGTGTAATCTTGAGCAAGTTACTTAACCCCAGTTGCTTTAAAAAAAAAAGAGGCGATACTGCCACCATTGCTATCTTCGGTATTTTAAGTCAAAGTCAACCACAAAGACAGCTACAATCACCACAACAAGACCCCTCAAAAAAAAACAAACAAGAAAATCTGGAAATGCAGAAATATTACACAGTTTCCCTGGGTGTGTATGTATGCATGTATGTGGACATGCATACATGCGTGTATATGCATACACACGCGCACACAGATACATACATGTAATACATGTACATGCAGACATGCACATATACATGTGCACACATACTTACATGTACTCATATTTATGTATATATGTATGTATTGTATATATGCGTACATGTATACACATATATAATAGTGTGTACACATGTTGACCCACAGTTTAAGGCAGTCCTATTGCTCTAGAACCAGGCCAGCTCCCTCTTCCCTTAGGACTCTAGAGGTATCTCCGAGGGGTTAGAGGGGTCTCTTCTCTAATGTACTTGTGTCAAGTTCTCATTCAGGGTAAATTCTCCCTGTTATCCATCAGTCAGCCAGTCAGCTGGCTTTATTAAGGTATTTAGTCAGGGTGCTATGAGAGGCTAATGCCCCAGTTCCATTTAACCCATTTTAACATCACTTAACTTTTACAAAAAAGATGGATACTTACTTTGAAGACACAAAATGAGGTATAAACATTTCCCCCATAATACCTTTGGTCACAATCTCCCTGATCCCATCTCAATCTCTAATAAGGATGGGCTCAGATATTCTACATAGCATTTGTCTCCCCAATTTCTCATTTATATGTGGCAGGGCTTCTAGCTGAGTCCTTGGCTCAACTGCTGCTGGGCTGGTTGAAAAACCTGGACTGGAGTGAACTCATAAACTGTTAAAACTCTAGGAAAGATCACCCTTCTGACTTTTCAAAGCTTATGAGGTTTTCACCTCTCTCCTTACAGCACTGTCTTTCAGCAGATGCGATCTAGTAAGAAAGAAATCAGCCTAACAGAAATCAAACCAATAGGAAGAATCCATGGACAGCTAAGGTCTTTTTCTTGCATCCTCTCCCCAGTTCCATCTCAACAGTAATAGTCAATCAAGAGACCCTCTACTCAGCACACGGTTAGTAGAACAGAACAAAATGCTGAAGGCTATGCAGACCCCAAAGTATCTCCAAGGCACTGCAACTACACATCATCACAACTCTTCAGAAAGTAGGTTTCCTGGACTCTTCCAAATGAAGGACTGCATCAACACTTTGCTCATACTTAGAAGGGTTGGGCTCATTAGCAAGTTGGAAACTCATATCAATGGGGCACCAAGGTCTCAGGACAATGCTTAGTAGGTACATTTCTTACATGTCCTTTGTACAGATAAGAAAACTGGTAACACTCTAGGCAGGGTCACATATATAGTAAGTGTCATAGCCAGGATTCAAACACAGGTATCCTGGCACTTTAACCTTTTCACCATGCTGTCTTTCAAAACTATTGATTGAAACTGTCATTTTGACACAAAATGCTGGCTGATTGGAAGTATCACTATTTAATAGCATTAATGAAATTTTGTTACATGGGTAAAATTTAAGAAGATATGTCATTGTCCAGAGTGCTGACACTATTAGTTCAACCATTTTTAAGGAAAAGAAAATCTCACAGAATCATAAAATCACAGACTCTCAGAATTGGAAAAGACCCCAGAAGCCTTCTAATCCAGACCATGTCTGAACAGGAGTGTCCTGTATGGAATCCCTAGAAAGTGATGAAGAATCTTCCACTTCCTAGGACAGGCCATTTCCTTTGCGGGTGTTCTACATTGAGTTACTTTATACTTAAAGAAAAGTATGGAATATAAACCTCCAAATGTGGTCTCCAGGACAGAGTACTTCTGGACTCTGACTTACCTTCTTCTAAAACCTAGACCTCTCTAAAGGCAGCCAATGACACAGCAAGAATTTTTTTAAAGTTTCTACGTTACATTGTCCCCTTGCAGTTTACTAAAACTACATCACCAGAGTTGATAAGATATTCCAGTCTGAAAATAACAGATAGATGGAGGAGATGGGATGTAAGATTGTTGTGGTACAGTGGAAAAGGAGAACAGGTCTTTCAGGAAAGGGAGATTCTGCCCTATGACTGGGCACTCAGGAGAGTGTCCTGAGGACTAGAGGATGGTTGAAAGTGGTATTGCAATTGAGAGGGCATAGCACCTACTAAGTACCCAGAATTTTACAAATATTTTGTTTGATGCTCACAACTCTGTAAGGTAGGTATGATAGGCAGGGTTTAGGGGGAGGGCAGGGAAGAGAAATCAAATAATACTCTTTGGATTTTATAAATTCAAAAGCTGCCCTGCCTAGATGTACTTAGGGGCTTTCAACCAGTGTAGAACTGCCATATGTTTTCACATGTCGCTAGATGACTTGTCCTAGTGGGAGCAGTTTGTATTCCTCAAGCCTTTATTCCATTTCTTAATGCATGAACCATTAAAGGTATATTCCTATTAGTGAAACTTGAAAGGTTGAAAAGGTTTTGTTTTGTTTTTTTCTTTCTTTCTTTCTTTTTTTAAGAATGGTGGATTCCTTATCCCATATCAACTAAGGACACAGGGGTCTTTTGTTTCATTTGTTGCAGAATGGTAGGATTTAAGAGTCTAAACTCTCAGATCTTGAGTAAGATCCCTAAGCTATGCTATGACAAAGATAGAAGTGTGCAAATACCTAAACTACTTTCTTAATCTCTCATATGTCTTACTTTTTGCTAAGTATGTGGAAGAGGCATACAGAGACAGAGATAGAGTAATGAGGGAGAGTGAGAGGGAAAGAGAGGGAGAGACAGAGAAAAAGACGGAGAGAGACGGAGACAAAGACAAACAGAC
Source organism: Petaurus breviceps papuanus (assembly GCF_028583685.1). Lineage (NCBI taxonomy): Eukaryota > Metazoa > Chordata > Mammalia > Diprotodontia > Petauridae > Petaurus > Petaurus breviceps. The sequence goes on along the minus strand of NW_027185764.1, from coordinate 46,851,800 downwards.
AAAAGCAGAGAGACAGACAGAAACAGAGTAACGGGGGAGAGGGATAGAGGCAGAGAGGGATAGACTGAGACAGTAACATACAGAGAGAGACAGAGACAGAAGATAGATATAGAGAGACAGATAGAGACAGAGAATAATGAGCTATAGGGATAGGAGAAAGAGAGAAAGTCAGAGACAGAAAGAGAGAGAGAGAAAAACAGAGACTGAGAGAGACATAGTAATGGGGGAGAGGGATAGGGAGCAAGAGAGAAAGACAGAGTTAGACAGACAAAGAAAGAGAGAAAAAGAGAGATAGCTACAGAAAGACAGACAGTCATGAGGGATAGGGATAGGGAGAGAGAAAGAGAGAGTTGGAGAGAGACAGAGACAGAATAATGGAGGAGAGGGACGGGGAGAGAGAGGAAAAGACAGAGAATCAGCAGAGTGAGAGAGATAGCCAGAGACAGAGACAGACATACAGAGATTGATGCCACCAGGTAGGGAAATAGTTGGGTAGATAGATGGCCTGGCTATGCTGAATGGCAGGATTTTTGAGCTAAACCCTCCCACATATCAATTCCAAATTATCTTTGGATTTTTTTTCTTTAATTTTGGCTGCATTTAAGAACAGAATAGGCCTCAGGACTGAGGATGATCATATAGCTAGTAACTTTTAATATGGGAATTTTTAGAATGTATAAGCCCTTCAACCTAAGCTGTTGCAGACACTGGTCTTTACAGGAGAAAAAAAATAAGTATGTCAGGAAAAAATACTGGGCTTTTTTTTTTCTGATCACAGCCATGTTTTAAAGTCTTTAATGCTTGACTGTGATTAGGGAGAAAAAATGGCTCTTTTTTCAGAAATTCAGGCTTTTCTGTGAAGATCGGCCTCTCCTGGAGCTGCATCTACTTCAAATGTTCTCCTGGCAGTGTCGGCCAGCCGTACACTGAAGGGGCTGCGATATTTCAGTCTGCCACAGGCCTTAGGATTCTACAGGGTCTAGAACCCTATGGCGTGTGTCTATTCATTTCAAATAGTTTTCAAAAATAGAAAAATGCGAGAGGATGAATGCTTAATATTAAATGAAAGCGGCCTTGTGCTACAAAGAACAAATTCTGATACTATCTTACAAAATCATATTTTTGATGTTCAAATTTATATTCTTAATGTGATTTTAAAGAGGAATTGAACACTTAAAACGGTGAAATAATAAAGCCATACATGTACAGCTTATAGATACTGCCAGGATAGATGGAGGCCCAGGAGGTTTTACAGTTCAAAATGCACAAGTTCATTTTTTTAAAAAAATTTCTTTAAAGTTAGGAAATTAAGATGAATACGAAAGCACATTTACCATGCTTGGTGGGAAAGTAAAAACGCAGATGCTTGTCCCTGGGTGTTTTACAGTGATCCTGTTAAAGATTATGATTTCGATTAATATCTTTTCTCCTCAACTGAGAAGGTCTAATAATCCATGATTTCTTTCAGAGCTCAACTCAAGCACTCCCTTCTACACAAAGCCTTTCCTGACTCCTCTAGCTGCTAGTGCCCCTCCCCCAAATTGCCTTATGTCTATTTTTGAATATATTTACATGTTTACAAGCTGTCTTCCTCAATAGAACATAACCACCTTGAGGACAAGCATAGGTTTTTGTTTGTTTGTTTTTGTATACTTATCACTTGGTATAGGGCCTGGCAGATTGTGACAGTAAATGCTTGTTGACCATTTGATTATATCTTACAATTAAAGGAAATATAAAGTGATTCATATTTTCATTAAATTATAATTATTAAGGCTATCGAATCCATGAGCAAAAATCAAAGTCATAGTCACATCAAATAAAACAAAGTAAGCATAATAATAGAGTTCCTAGCATGGAGTTGGGAAGCCTCATCTTCACGAGTTCAAATCTGGCCTCATATCCTTACTAGCTGTGTGACCCTGGGCAAGTCACTTCACCCTGCCTGCCTCAGTTTCCTCATCCGTAAAATGAACTGGAGAAGGAAATGGCAAACTACTACAGCATCTCTGCCAACAAAACTCCAAATGGGGTCACTAAAATGACTCAACAACAACAACGAAATGGGGAAAGTAAATGTGAAGAGACACAATAGCTATTCCACAGATTTCTTGCTCCCCAGGAGCTTCTTTTTTGATACATTTCCCAAATGACAAAATTTGGTGCTAAGAAGATGAAACTCAATAATCATTTATAAACTATGCTAGACCACTGGAATATAAGGATAATAATTAAAATCCTTATCGTTGAGGAGCCTACAATCTACTGGGAAAAGAAACAAATGTATACATTTAAAAATGCAAAATATACAACAAAGCAATTTCTGGTGAAAGGCATGGGTCAAAAATGAAGGGCAGAGGGGAAGCTTGGTGGTGCAGTGAATAAAGTACCAGCCCCAGAATCAGGAAAACCTGAGTTCACATTCGACCTCAGACACATGACACTTACTAGCTGTGTGACCTTGGACAAGTCACTTAACCACAATAGCCTTTTCATCCCCTTTCCAAAAAATATACATATATATGAAGGACCATTTGATGATAGATGGGGATTTCAAAGAGCACAATGGAAATACAGAAGTATGCTACTGATGTGAATGGGTGATGAGGGAGTGGAGAGTGGAATGACCCCATTCATGGATCACTGCCTTTAGGAAGTAACTCTTCAAATCAGTGTCTGCAAAACCTGCTAATTTCATATGCAGAGTAAGTAATTTTCTAAAAGTTATTTCTAGGTTAAAAACTGTGGTAGCAAGATGCTTTTGCTTTCCAATAAGTAGAAATTTGAAAAGAGATACAAGTGTACAAGATACAACAACAGCTCAAACTTACCTGTTATAATATTTTTTAAAAATATTTTTGAAAACTGAAAAAAAGTCGCTTTAGTCTTTTTAAAGAGCAGATGGAATATATGGGTATTCTTTTTTTTAAATAGAAGCAATATTCATTTTAGCACATTCCACCTGACTGATAGATAAACATATATATTTTTTTTCGGGCTATCAGAAGGTATTATACAACTCTCAAATGATCATCTTGTATTTCTTCTGATCAGTTTAAAAGTAGCTCATCAGAATTTCCAGGAACATGTAGATCTACTGGGCCCAGCTTTCAAGACTAGATTTTACCGAGAATTTGCCATTTTGGGGAGCTGAAAACTATATTTCTTCATCTTTATTGTAATGAAAATATTTGCTGGATGGAAATATTTCCTCTTTTCTGAAAAATAAAAGGGTATGGGGAGAGAAGTCTGGGTGTGAATAATATGGTGAATCATTTTGTCTGTGTCTGTCTCTCTTTTTCTCTCTGTCTCTCAATCTCTGTCTCTCTGTCTCTGTCTCTCTGTCTCTCTCTCTCTCTGTCTCTCTCTGTCTCTCTGTCTCTCTCTGTCTCTCTCTGTCTGTCTCTCTCGCTCTCTCTCTCTCTGTCTCTGTCTCTCTCTCTCACATATGCACTCAGGTCTATGAAATGTATTTGGACCCACCAGGAGGAGTTTGCTCTGATTAATTACTTTCTTTTCCCCAGTTCATTTTTGTGATTCAGATTTCTGACTCAAGGAATTGTCAGCAAAAGATAATCTATCAAAGTTTAAATATCAGCCATAAAACAGTACAGGAGGATATTTTGTGACTACTTTGAACTGAAAGCATTTTATTGAAAAAAGGCTTGTTGTATTTGGCAGCCTTCCATGACCTCCTACTGTTGACAAAAGTAGCAGTGAGTCCTATTTGAAGCGTACCCGAAGATGGGCCTGCTTTACGGAAGCCGCTGCTCGAGAGCATTTACAGGATTTATCTCTAAATTAATATTTTCATCGAACACACTCGCTATACACCTTACATAATCTTTAAATTATAGGAAAACGCTAGAAGGGTGTTCTGAGAGTCGGCGGCTGAAGTAATGCTAGAGATTTATAGCTCTCTGAAGTCGACATTTGTGACTGACCTACAGCACACCAGGGCTGCTATTTCCCTTTCCTGATTCATGATAAGTGCAGCTGTCTCCAAATAAGCCTCCAGAGCCCATTAATGCTCAGTTCATTCCCTTATGGTAAATATGCACATCTTCAGCCTCACTTTTTAATACTCAGCTGTGATGAAGTCGAATAGAAAATCGGGTTTTCTTTTTTTTTCTTTTTAAAAATTTGGATTTTCCCTTCCCCTAAACACATTTGCCAAATGCCATGTCACTATAGAGAGGGTGCCCTGAAGTTCAGCTTTCCTAGTTAGTTCTGCTTCTAATTAAAGAGACTGTTTTCAGATATATTTAACTTATTCGAAATGGTAAAATTTCACTTCACTAAGAATGTAGGTTTAAACAGGACCATAGTGGTTTCTGGTTCGTGCTGCCTGCCCCACAGCTAATTAACAAAATTGCATCAAGATTGATATGAAGGTAAATATTAAGGGCACAGAAGGGAAGAGAAAGCAAATTATTGCAAATGTCAGAAAAGCCAAGACATTCATCTTCTCTCCCTTGATTTGTTTTTCATTAATAAAATATACATTGTTTTCCTCTTGGAAAAGTTATTAGTGACAACACATTGAGCACGGAGCTTTGTCTCTTCAGAAATGAAGTCTTTGTTTGGTCATCAGTGATGGGGGTTTTGTGCTATTGTCTAACCTGTCAGATCCGATGAGCGTGTGTACTTAGGGGTGCAAAGATGTGCTGCCACACCTGCTGTGCAAAGCTGTGAATTCACAACTCTTCTGACGATGGAAATGGGTTGTGCTGGGAGCTCTTTTGTTGCAGTGGGACTGTTGGTGGCTGCATGTCTGAAGTGGCACAAGTGTCAGGCCTTATTACAATCATTAGAATCACTTCCACATAATCTTGTATTTGGACCGTTTCATGTTAATGTGCAGCAAATTAATGTTAGGCACTTAATAGATTTTATCATATTCAATTGATTTTGGAGCATCTTTCTTTTTTTCTTCCTTTATCACATCTTTCCTTCCTTCCTCCCTCCTTTCTTTTCTTCCTCATTCCTTCCTCCCCCTTCCTCCATTCCTTCCTTCCTTCTTCCCTTTCCTTCCTTCTTTCTTTCCTCCCTCCTTCCCTTCCTCTCTTCTTTTCTTCCCTTTTCTTTTCTATTTCATTACCTTCCTTCTCTTTCTTAAATTTATTTAGCTTTCTTCCTTCCTCTCTCCCTTCCTTCCTTCTTTTCTTTCTTTCTTTTTCTTTCCTTCCTTCTTTCTTTCTTTCTCTCTCTCTCTTTCTCTCTTTCTTTCTCTCTCTCTCTTTCTTTCTTTCTTTCTTTCTTTCTTTCTTTCTTTCTTTCTTTCT
>NW_027185764.1:46846054-46846505 GCF_028583685.1 Petaurus breviceps papuanus | reverse complement strand
TCTTTCTTTCTTTCTTTCTTTCTTTCTTTCTTTCTTTCTTTCTTTCTTTCTTTCTTTCTCTCTCTTCCTTCTTTCTTCATCCCTTCTTCCTTTCCTTCTTCCCCTTTCCTGCCTTCTTTCCTTCCTAGTTCCTTTCTTTCTATTTCTTTACCTTTCTTCTTTCTTAATTTTCCTTGCTCCCTCTTTCCCTTCCTCTCCCCTTCCCTCCCTCCCTTCCTCCCTCCTTCCTATTCTTCCTCCCTTCTTCCCTTCCTCTCTTCCTTTCTTTCTTTTTTCTTTTCTTTCTATTTCATTACCTTCCTTCTCTTTCTTAAATTTATTTAGCTTTCTTCTTTCCTCTCTCCCTTCCTTCCTTCCTTCCTTCCTTCCTTCCTTCCTTCCTTCCCTCCCTCCCTCCCTCCCTCCTTTCTTTCTTTCTTTCTTTCTTTCTTTCTTTCTTTCTTTCTTTCTT
>NW_027185764.1:46817281-46846044 GCF_028583685.1 Petaurus breviceps papuanus | reverse complement strand
CTTTCTTTCTTTCTTTCTTTCTTTCTTTCTTTCTTTCTTTCTTTCTTCCTTTCTTTCTGTCTTCCTTCTTCCTTCATCCCTTCTTCCTTTCCTTATTCCCCTTTCCTGCCTTCTTTCCTTCTTAGTTCCTTTCTTCCTTATTTTCTTTCTTCCTATTTCTTTACCTTTCTTTTCTTTCTTAATTTATTTAGTTTTTTCTCTTCCTTCCTTCCTTACTTCTTTTTTCTTTCTTAGTATCTTTTCCCTCATTATCTTTCTTTTCATCTTTTATTTATCTTTCTTAATTTTATTTCCTTGATATTTTCTTTCTTTTTCTCTTTACTTTTTATTGTCTTTCTTTTTTTGTATTTTCTTCTTTTTCTTAATTTTATTTCCTTTTCTTCCTTCCCTTTCTTCTGTCTTTCCTTCCTCCCTTCTTTCCTTTCTCCCTGTTTTGGACAAAGCAAAACAAAACACTTTAAAGTCCATCAAGTTAGGAATTTCCATAATTCAACCAAACTATATTCTCTTCTATCGTACTTTAGAAAGGATGGAGGATGTACCCAAAGGGATAGCAAAACATTAAGATCACATCAGAGTAAGAAGATGATGAAGAGATGTTGCACTAGAATAAGGCTAATGTTTCTATTTGACATGTGGCAATGCTAACTTTTGTATCTTTTTAAAAATATACCGAAATTTCTCATCCTCTTTGCTAAATGTTAGGTTACATCATAGCAGTGAGTAGGGGTTGGAATAGATGATTTCTAAGAGTTCTATCTATAAAGTTACAAACCTATGAAATTAGTCTTTATCTCCTTGATGATAGAAGTCACATTTTTTTGCAGTTCCTGTTAGTACCCATTGCTAATACTAATAAATATTTACCAAGCTTACTGTGAAACAAGAACAAAATCAAGCGCTCCCCTCCAAAGATAACAGTTAGCATCAGAATTTTAATATATTTATAATAATATTTCATATTACAATTTTCAGTAATATCTTTTTCAGAGTTTTAGCTCTCTACCCAAAATCTATTTTTGGCATTGCTTTTCTTGGGACTTTTGTTGCTTAAAAAAAATTTCAATTTTCACATGAACAAATTGATAGAAAATTCTTCACTGTAGCTAGGACATAGGTGCTTGCTGAGCAGTAAAGAAATATCTGGCAATTTCCCCCAAAGGGGGGGGGGGGACCTAAATCAAAAAAAGCTTCTGTTGTCACTTTTACAATTCTAAGCAGCTAGCTGCAGGTTTAATAGACCCTAATCTAGATGGGCCTTTTTAAGGACCTTAGACCTGTATGGCCTCATTAATTCAAATGGTACGTGACAGTTCAGAGGTATCCTAAACCAGCCATTACCTGCATAAACAGGCTCCGATGCCAATGTGGCACGTACATTGTTATCAGATCAGAATTTCTATCACTCGATAGCAGTGATTAGAGGAAACCACTAAACTATATGGATTCTTTTCTTCTCTTTGGATATTATAGAAATTTTGTCATGGATTATAGCATGTTCAGTTACAAACATTTTTTTTTGTTGTTGTTAGGTATAAAAGCTGTACCAGGGAAAGAAGATAGAAAATGCACAGAGACAGAGAGTGAGTGAAACGGGACAAGGTGCTTGGCCTTCTTTCATTGATCTTTCTGGCCCAGCTCCTTCCACCCAAGGACAAAAGGAGGTAGTGAAAAGAGTCAAAAGTTGGGGCTTTGGATTTCATATTGTGTAACATCTGGATTGTCCGGCAAATGTAGCAGGACTGCAGACTCACACATTATAGGAGTAGAGGTGTCCACACATTGACAATTTCTCAAAATTCTAACAAAATGGAAAGACAGAAGAAACGTCTGCTTTCCTATTCTTGATTTTGGACTCAATTTCCATAAGATGTTATTCTTTAATAGCAAATAACAACAAAGAAAGAATACATCAACAAACTTTAACAGAAAATTATAGCTAGAGTCTGTTAGACTATGAAATGGGATGCTTTGTGTGGCAAAGGAAGAATTCCTGACTGAATCCAACACCTTATACTATAACTAAAAGTAGAACTAGTTTAATTAAAGGTTAATTTAATTAACCTCATGACAACCATAATCTTCCACTTCTTATTGCCAACAAACAATCAAAAGTTGAAAATGATAAAAATTATCTTTTAACATAATATTTTGCTTTTATATCATAAACATATTTTAACTTCTACCACTTGAAAGAAGCTTTTAATGTTACAGGGTTCTTCCTAATCTTTATAATGTACTTAAGAAAAATAAAAATAATATATAAAAATAATTTGGAGACAGAATTCCATTATATATTTATATATGTACACACATTACATATATTATATACATATACATATATATTAAAAGGAGCATAACTTTACTTTTTGTATTTGAACCACTTTGTCAATACTGCCATTTTGATCAGATATATAACATTTAGAACTCTCTGTCCCTGTTTTCATGGATAACTCTCATCCAGATAAGCAAAGGAACTGACCCTGTTTAAAACTTTCTTTCCAAGATGACATTTAAAGAAAGGCCAACATGCAAAAATTGGTTTCCATTTCCTGAAATTAATATAACTTATTCTGTGTAATGGATCTTTGGGAAAGAAAATCCATTATTTTATGAAGATATAAAAATCTCCTATAGACTTTTATTTTTGCTATGCAGTATATCTACAGCAGCTAAAAGGATTCAATAGTCTGACTTACATTTTTACGTGCCAGATTAGTCTTTATATTTGTTTTGATAGAAAAGCAGGCAACAGCCTATTTCATGGACAATAAATTCAAGATAGTAATGATGAGATAGGATTGCCTCAGCTAACTGCACCCAGATTGGAGGGTCACATATCTGACCTAGATCTAGTATGGTCCTTAATGAATCTATATACTTGATTAGAGTTATTGTCTTTTTATAGCCCAAAATAGCTTTGCATGGAAAACTTGCTCATTTTAAGTAGAGTTGGGAGAATCGTTTTTCTTTCCACAAATCTCTAGAACTTTTCTGAAGCATTCTAAATGACTGTTTAAAATGGTAAGTCTTCTAGCAGGCTTTCTTAAGCCATGCTGTTCCCCCTTATGAGGCTGATAGATTACAGTACCATTAGTGCACAGAACAGAAGCGCTTCCTCTTGTAATGAAAAATCTTGCTTTTGCCACCAGCTGCTATTTCTAGCTACCATCATATTGAAGTGAAATACCAGGCTTGCTGCTCCTCACTCTTTCCCACTCCAGAGGTCTAGCCATCATTGACTGTCCTGATCCTTCCTTCTACTCCTTTCCCTCCCCTAAGGACACCACCTTTGCTAGGAGATTTTAAAAGAACTGCCATCAGTGCCTAAAATGTTTAGAGATGTGTTGAAGGAACCCCACTAACTACCCGAGTTAGGATTAGAACAGAGTTTATTATTCTCAGCCTTTGATCGTGTTGTTCTTTTCATTACTAAGTTATTGTATATTACTCCAATCAGTTATTCCAAGTTAATTGATATAATCAAAGGAATACGTTCCCAAGTATCACGGTCTGGTTTCACTTCACTTACTAAATGTAACTCTCCTTCAATGTGCACAGCTGTCGCTCAGGGTATCCCTCCTTCCTACTTGGAGGTCTCTTCTTATCTGCAGGGCCAACCTCATCCATCTGTCTCTGTACTTACACAGCCGCATCACTTGCTCTTAATTCAAGGAAATGATTTCTTAGTTCTTGTCTTTCTGTTCTTTCTGCCAATCGCTCTCAATCTATCAGAGCCCCTCCCCAGGATCCACAACTCTTGCCTCCCTTATGTCCCTTTCTCTCTTCCTCTTTCAAAAAAAAGTTTTTTTTTTTAATACTGCTTCAGGAAATTAGTTTTTTTTCCTCTCACCTGTCTCCCCCCCTCTCTCTCTCTCTCTCTCTCTCTCTCTCTCTCTCTCTCTCTCTCTCTCTCTCTCTTTCTCTGTCTCTCCCCCTCCTTCTCCTCTTCCTCCTCCTCTCTCTTAAAAAGCATCTTATGCTTCCCTCTTTTGCAAGGATACTAGGTGTGATTTTCCTTTAAAACAGCAATTTCATATCAATTTATATAATCCCCAAAGACACATATCACATATACCTTAAAAAAAAAGTTGCCAAAAGACCATGGCAGGCCTCTGTAATTCTACCTGTTACTAAATACAGTGAAGTTATTAAATTAGTTAGGGTAGAGATTAGTCATGATATATTGTCAGATATTAGTCAGTCAAATAAGAAGATTGAAAAATCATTAGTTTATTAATATTTTAAGTGTTTTGTCTTTGAAAGACAGTGATGGTTTTCGTTAATTACTCTTCATTTCCTGTGTTGGTCCTGGGCCTGCTATAGTGCCATTTACAAGGAGAGTTAAATTTCTGGGAGTTTAAATTCTATAAGAGACCAAATGACAAGTTTAAGTTGTTTTTTTACAGTTAACCTTTCATTTTCTAGAATTCGTATGTCATTTTTCCTGTCTCCCACCCCCTTTTAACCTTTATGACTCCCGATGAACATTTTATTTCAGAATTGTAGTGCCCTGAATATCTAAGTGACTCGTATTTTCAAGAAGAGCACAAGGTGTCTCAATATCAGAAGGTGACAGTATCAATCAAAACTACAGAAGGGCCATCTTTTTCTAAATAATATTAACGAAACCAATATTTTCTTCAATTTTCTAATCTGAATTCAGTGTTAAACACTGAGTTTTCTTTTCTGTTTTTAAAATGAAAAGGAATTATCCTAGAAAAAATAGAGGTCTGCTACAAACTCTCTGGTTCTGTTCTCCTGCCAGGGTCACAAATTAAATCATCTTTTAAGACAACACAAGAAAGAAGTTTCTAAATGATCATTTTAATAGATTCTTTAATTTCATATAATTCTCAGTTTATTCCTGGAAGGAGAAGCATGCTGGAAGGGAGGCTTAAGAAAAGTCTGCACCAGATCACCAGGAACTCATTAAACTGAGCTACATGTGCTAAACAACCTGTGTTAGTCTTCCAAACTAATTTGTAAATTTCATCTTTCTTCCTCCTCTATGAGATAACAGCAACTTCACCATAGGATTCCTGGAAAACTCATAAAGATACTAAAGGAATTCCAAAGAAAATCAATGGATTTTCCTTTTCTCCATGCAATTGCCACATAAGCGGGCCATGAGATAAAATGTGGGCAAAGCCTCCTGCCTTGTTTCAAACTAGATCACATTTCCACAGAACAATTCTCCATAATCCTAAGCAGTATGGCACACTTAACATGACAGTAAAGTCCAGTTTTCCACCATCTCTTCTCTACAATGGATTCCATAGTTCAATATCCTGCACCTTTTTTTTTCTTCTTGGAGAGGATGATACCTTATTCTCTTCAAGTGATATTAATATATTTTGCTGTCTTAGCAGGGCTACATTAACCAGGCAGCACTCCGAACACGTTTTTATTTCTTAGCATAGAAAAGACAGCCAGACATAGCTCATTAAAATATATCAATGAATAATAACTTCTTCCTTTAAATTAACTAATATCTAAGTTTAATGAAGCTCAGTTTATAGTGATTTTCTGGCTGAAGTGCTCTTCTTTCTGCCTAATTATGTGCGAGGCTTTCAGACAACAAGGAGTGTCTTTAACATTAGATAAGAACCTGGACTTTTATCTCAATCAATAGTCTTTAGCCTTTGAACTCATGTCAGTGGAAGATCAGCATGCCACATTCAGTTCTACCTGACCTCTCATTCTTCTTAAAGCATGCTGCCATTTTCAAAAGAAATACACAGACACGTACACGCACTCACATGCATGCACTCACATACATGTGTGTGTGAGGAGACCAACTCTTTAGTGTGTGAGCGTGTGTGTGTGTGTATGTGTGTATGGGATCCTTTATGGCTGTAAAGATGTGTGACTGTAATGATGATGTTAAAATTGTCTTGTTTCCTTTCACTGGGCTTTGTGTATCTCAGAGGAGCCCCATATGGCGCTCTTTGTCCGAGTCATTACCTCGTTACAGCCTCTGTCTGCCAGCCAAAGGTAGAACGCTGCAGCTGTAGACAGCGATACAACTGGAATTGTCTAAGGTCAACAGTGCCGTAATTACTTTAAAATGTCAGCGTACAATAAAATACAACAGTTCATCTGGCAGAAAGCAAATTAGCTTTGACCATAGCGTAATTACCCTTTTCTCAGCACCATTAGAAGAGATCAAATCTCCACATTCAGTGTTTGAGGAAAGGCCATCAGAGTACACTCTACCTGACAAGGATGCACATTTGCCATTTTGAGATGTAATTAATTGTCCCTATAATAGAAATTTTTATATTTGACTCTGGAATTGAAATGTGTAATAACCTGGCTTCTTCATATTAACCATTTCAATGCTGAAAAGGTATGTTTTGCAAAGTCAAAATAGGCAAGTCACAGTACAGTATTAAATGTAGTCTTCATTTGGATAACAATTAGTTCTGCTGCAAAGTGATTTTTTTTTTCTGAATGAGTCTTAGACACATTAAGAATGATACTAATGTCTACATACTACATCTGAAGACTTCAATTAAGGAATTAACAGGATCATGCTCCTCTCTACTGAGCCTTCTGATACTCTGCTCTTCCTGTCTTTTTGCTAGCCTGTGGGACTGATGCAAAATGTGGCACTATCAGGACTAATTAAAAGTTGATTTCAACCACTGATCTTATGCTCACCTCAGCCCCTGGCTAGCAGGGCAACCTGGGTCACAAAGTCTCTCCCCTCCTCCCCCTCCCGCAACTCCAGAATTCCAGGATTAATGTGGTACCTTCACCAGAACTACCTCCTTCTTCATCATTAACAGGAAAGTGTACAATGCACCAATGATATAGTAATCTGATTAACTGGGAAACAAACAGCAAGGAGCTGACCAACGACAGTCCCTGTAGGGCAAAGAGAGGGACACTACATGTTGACTTTCATTAATATTTAAGGGCTCTGAAGATGCTCTAAGCTGATTTGAAATTACTTAAGGTGTCTGAGCAGAATTTCTCCTTGTGTCTGGATGCAGATACAGATGAAACAGCTGTTTTGTATCAGAAGAGCCTTGTACTCTATTTAGGGAATTCCACCATCATAAAGATGTTTACATTTTCTTGATGTTTCATTCACTGTGTTGTGGGTTTCTTCATAGCATTTGAAATCAAAGAATGCTCTCCTGGGTTCAGAAATTTCCCCTTTGAGCTCAGATTTCCTGAAGAAGCTATTGATATGACCAAAGAGAAATGTTATAGTTGGCAAGAAAATTCTCAACACCACCCATTCTTATAGAATCTTTTCTATTTTTAATGTCCTGAAGTTGAAATATTCTGTGGCATATCTGGCAAAGCCCAAACACTATCACACACACATACACATATATGCACACAAATATACATTTATATATATGAATAAATATATGGATACATATTTATATACAATAGTTATGTCCATCACAAGAGAAAAATCAGGGTAATATATGGGCTTCCTCATCCATTGTCAGATTTTTTTGAGGCAGCTAGTCACTACCATTCATAGTTCACTGAACATGGAGTCAGGAAGACCTGAGTTCAAATTCAGTCTCAGATGCTAACTAGTTAATGTGACTTTGCACAAGTCATTTAACCACTTTTTACTTTAATTTCCTCAATTGTAAAATAGAGATAATAGTAATACTTACCTCCAAGAGTTTTTGTGTAGATCCAAATATTTGTAAAATATTTAGCACAGTATCTGTAATGTACTAGGTACTATATAAATGCTAGATATTGTTGTTATTCCCCAGTGTCATTTCTGAGGCTTACGTCATGACAATGATAAGCAGGCAAAAACAGAAGGTGCGGGGAAGGGAGGGAGCAATAGAGTGATAAAGTATATGGATAAATTTAAACAAATGAATTTCAATTTATTCAACAAGCATTTATCAACTACGTAGTATGTACCAGACATAGTATTAGGATATAATATACCAGACATAGTTGAGGATATAAAGACAAAATGAAATAGAATCTGGTACTCAGTGAGTTTACAGATACTACTAAATGTAGAGGAAGATAATTGTCATTCATGAGAGTAATCCTGCACTGAACCAAAGCAAACCCAGTAATTCATGAACTTAAGTTCTAGAAAATTCAGCAATCAGCTGCATTTAATCTAGAACTTGCTAGAAAAAGAAAATGGTTCAGTCTGATGACTAATTTATCTTCAGTTTGACCTTTGCATTTCACTTTCTATGGAGGAAAAAAGGCCATTCCCATTTGAACAGCCCTGGGAGAGGCTGACCAGTTTCCTTATAAGCTTTATAAGTTATGTTAAAGTCCAGATGTCTTGCCTTTGAAATTGAAACCCTCTCCTGTTGGCTTCAGCCTATTTTTCTCCTATTTTCTCTAATTTCATCTTACAAAAACTCTACTGACCAGCCAGTTCAGTCTACTTCATGTCCCTCAAATAAAAGTCATGTACTTCTGCCCTTATGTATTTAATCATAAATGTTTCCTTCTCTTAAAATGTCTTCTTTATTTGTCAAAATACTTCGATTCCTTGACATCTAATTCAGTTCTACCTCTTTCAGGAAGCTTTCCTTGACTATCACATCAATCTCTGAATTTCTAAATCATAATTAATCTGTGCCACTCAATCAGCCCTTAAGATATTCAGCTTTGTGACATCTCTGTAGTTTAGCATTTTGTGAATATTTCATCATATATTTCCAATGAGATCATGAGTTCTTTGAATATAAGGATAATATATTTCATTTCATAGGAAAAAATAAAAACAAAAAAAAACTAGAAGACCACTTAAAAGTCATATTGTCTAATACCCTTCATTTACTAGATGAGGAAACTGAGACCCTGATAGTAAAGTGGTCTCTTAGCTGCCAAGTGTCAGTGAGGAGATTGATCACAATTCTTCCTGATTCCAGCTCTAGCACTCTCTGAATCATAAACATTCTTACTCAAAGTATGTATTTTCCACTAATATTAAGCATGAAATAGGTCCTCAAGATACCACAGAGCTAAACATATGTAAAGTTCTCAATAAAGACTTGTTCAATTAATGGATGAATTTGAACTAGCTAGTCAACAAATCTTGATTAAGTTCATCCTATGTGCCAGGTACTTAAGGGCACAAAGAAACACCATTGGTAGTCCCTGCTCTAAAGGAGCTCAAAAACCATCAAGAGAAACAACTTGCAGACAACTAGGTACAATGAATCCTCTCCCTATCCCTCTCCATCTCTCTCCCTTTCTCTCTCCCTCTCTCTCCTACACAAGTATGTGTGTGTAGTAGATTGAAAGTATTCATTAAAATGGGAAAAGGCTTCCTGCAAAATAAAGGTATTATTTTAGTTCAAACATGAAGGAAGTCAGGGAAAATAAGAGGAAGAGATAAGGAGGGAACACATTCTAGACATGAAGGACATCCAAAGTTGGGATGTAGAGAGACAGAGCATCTTGTTTGAGGAACAGGAAGTTCCTGTAAAGCAGTAGTATTGAGTGCCACTGAATGGAAGGGTACATTTTGAGGTGGAGTAGTTGGTAGGAATGAAGGGGTGGGGGATGTAAGGATTTTTGCTTTTTGAAAGGGGGAGATGACAGGTTATGATAAGCTTTGAATGCCATACAGAGAATTTTATGTTTGATTTTGGAGGTGATAGGGAGCCAATAGTTCCAAATATATTCTATATCATCTGTGTCTCCATTAGTGTTAATGTTTAAAATAATAATAATCAAGCATTGAGGAAGTATTTAGGAGACAACACAAAATTCCAAGCCTCAAAAGTATATTTTAAAATGTGTCATGTTTGTAAATCACTTCCTCTTTAACTCAAAAGTTGATTTTCACTGTCTTCATGGGCACAAAGTGAAAATAATTTTAAGAAAGAATATGACAGTGAAAATGGTATCTGAAATTAGTATGATCTATGTAAATGGGTCTGCTGAAACAAGGACGAACAGGTTTACAAGAACCAATTCTTAAATTTTAAGTGTGAGCATTTACACATTGAAAATTGGCAAATTGGGGGTGGCTGGGTGGCTCAGTGAGTAAGAGCACCAGCTTCAGTGTTGGGATGACCTGGGGATCAAATCTGGGCTCAGATACTCAGCACCACACCCAGAAATAACTGGCCATGTAACCTTCAGCAAGTTACTTAACCCCAATTGCTTAAAAAAAAAAGAAAATTGGCAAATTCTATAAATCATGTCAAGATTTACTGTTTTGTTGATTGCCTAAACTTAAGAAAGTGCTAGAATTTATGTTAATAATGAAGATTAAACTTAAAAGTATGTCACATATGGATTTTTGTCTCAAGAGCCAGCTGTTAAACATCTGCCAGCATACCACTGTTTAGGTACTACATTTAGGTATAATGGAAGCCTATCACCTGATTTTAAGGCTCTGGATTAGTTACTCTTCTGCTTTTTTGGTCACTATTTCTTCATCTATAAAATAAAAGCAGTTGCATTAAATTATTTCAAAGTTTCTTTCCAGCTTTCACATTTTTTTAAAGCAATCAGGGTTAAGTAACTTGCTCAAGATTACACAGTTATTTCTGGGTGTGGTGCTAAGTATCTGAGCCCGGATTTGATCCCCAGGTCATCCCGACACTGGAGCCGGTGCTCTTACTCACTGAGCCACCTGGCTGCCCCTAAGCAATTGGGGTTAAGTAACTTGCTCAAGGTTACATGGCCAGGTGTTTCTGGGTGGATGCTAAGTGTCTGAGCCCGGATTCGATCCCCAGGTCAGCCCGACACTGGAACTGGTGCTCTTACTCACTGTGCTACCTGGCCACCCCAAGCTTTCACATTTTATAAATGCAATTCTATTACTTGAAGCCCATCAAAATGAAAATAAACACAGAAATCAGTACTGTATTGAAAGTATCACATGCCTCATAATTTAAGGAGGGATCCCTTCCAAAAAAGAAGGAAAGTCAAGAATTCTTGAGGAAAGCACAGAAACTATATGATATAATTATGGCATGAGAAAGAAAAACAAAGTTGAGTAAAGAAAACTGGTAATGCAAGCATTGTCTGTAAAAAGTTTTAGTTAAATTGTTCCTTACTAACCTCAGATTAACTGAAAAACAAAAATCATGAATGGGTAATGTACATGATCCTTCATTAACTTACCCTGCACTAATTAATAATAGCTGACATTTATGTAGTGCTTTACTAATTACAAAGTTTTTTACATAGATTATCTAATTTAAGTCTACCAATAACTGTGTGAGGACAGGACTGTTGTCCTTGTTTCCATTTTACAGATGAGATAATTGAAGGTGAAAGAGGTTAAATAATTTGCCTACTTCCACACAAAATGTAAATATCACAGACAGGACCCTCTCAGTCAAGAATGTTTCAAATAGTCCATAGTGCTCAGGCATCAGCAAGTAATCTTGGTGCTTCCTTTACATTGATGACTTGAGTATTTTGGACCAACTTTATCCTATCTCATATCTATTCCTATGAATACATTAATGTACATTTTTTTCCTTGTTACATAAAGGAATCTTCAAAAAAAATTTTTTACATAAACCACTAATGGAAATTTGGGATATATCAGGTTGTAATGGTAATGGGAACTTGAAGATCTTCCCTGGCCCTTAATAGGCTGAATTTAATCACATGGAGACTGTAGTGGGAGGAACTTGCTGAAGGGTGGAGGAAAGGCCAGAGGAAGCTGGGACTCTAAGCAGTAAGAAAGGAGGGAGGAGAGGACACAGGCAAGGACACATATATGTATGGTGTTGCTCCCTGTAGTGATAAGGTATATTAACTTCTTTGTTGTTATGATGGATTCAGTTTTCTGGTGTTAGGATTTAGTTTTCTGGTGTCTGAATAAATGTTTTGCTTCTGTCTTCTATATGGAGATTCTGTTATATTTTGAAATTCAGAATTATGCCAGTATTTTCATAGTAAGTGTAGTTGCTATGAACATTGCCTTGGCCCCACACAGGTTAAAAATATAGATTTTTTTTAACATGGATTATCTCAAGTATTATTATTTCAATTTATACCTCCTTCATTTACTCTTTCCCTAATACCTATCCTACCTTGGTTCTGATTCCTTTTGCTTATACATGTATAGATATAATTATAGAATGAGCATAGCATTTCCTCTGGAATTAGGCACTTTAAAGCCAGTTTTACTAGTCTTGCTCATTGTCTGGTGATGGCTAATGCTTGGTTAAGAACAGTATTAAGATGATAGAAATGCTTCCAAAAATTTCAAGATAAAGAACTGGAAAGGAAAAAAAATATTCCATCAGACAGTAACTATATTCCCCAATTAGGTTTTTTAAAGCAATTGGGGTTAAGTAACTTGCTCAAGGTTACACAGCCAGTTATTTCTGGGTGTGGTGCTGAGTATTGGAGCCTGGATTTGATCCAGGTCATCCCAACACTGGGGCCGGTGCTCTTACTCGCTGAGCCACCTGGCTGCCCCTAAGCAATTGGGGTTAAGTAACTTGCTCGAGGTTACACGGCCAGGTGTTTCTGGGTGGGTGCTAAGTGTCTGAGCCTGGGATTCGATCTCCAGGTCATCCCAACACTGGAGCTGGTGCTCTCACTTGCCGTGCTACCTGGCCGCCCCACCCAATTAGGTTTCACAAGTGGAAATAATCATTCATTCTTATTTTGATGGCAGAAGGAACATCTACTAATTATGACAAGAAAATAAAGGGGAATGAGGAATGGAATATTTTTCTCCATTAAAATTTTTGTCCTCCTACCCTCCTCAAGCCCCAACCTAACTTTGAAATAGATTATTGCCAACAGAAACTTCAAAGAAGTGAAACTTTTTTCCTTACCAAGGAAAATTTTAAATTCTAGTCCACATAGCATTGTCTGGGTTTGGCATAACCGTTACCTTGTCAGCTCTTATTCTGGACTTTCATCCAGTTCCTTTTTTTTTTTTTAAATTCTTTCCCCTTCTTCCCGTTTGTTTGTTTGTTTGTTTGTTTGTTTGTTTTTTTTAACACAGAATAATCCCCAAATCAATGTTCAAACCTTTGGAAGATGCAAAAAGTAAGCTGTTGTGCAGTAGCTGTTAGTTTCTTCTGTCTCTGGACTAAAAATCCTTAAGAAAAGTCTAATGCTAAAAGTTTAAAGTAGACAGAATTAATATAAAGACCACTTTTTAATAACTTGCAATATTTCTGTCTCTTATAAACATACAAACAGCTGCATTTAAAGCAGTCTTTTACTCTAAGCATTGATAAATTGATGAAGGAAGGGAAAAATCTCAGGAGAACTATATTTCAATTAACTTTATCAATGATTGCTTTGTAACTCTGGGTAAGTTCTTTTATAAATGGTAAGAATGTCAAATATTAATGAAGGATGCTGAGTAGAGCAGTGAATCAAGACCCAGATGCTTGCATAATTCACTTCCTCTTCCCTCTATTTTTGAATGAAAATATAAAAGGAAATGGGAGGAGATAACATCAGTACATACCCATATTCCCATATAGCAGTTAAGGATATTGACTAAAGGGGAAAAATAGCTGAACTGGAAAGTTTTCTTTGTTAGTATGTTTGACAAAATACCTTACTGATTAATTTACATTTTTGTAGCATTTAAAGATTTGCAAAACTCGTTGCATTAACTCTTTGAGATAGATGCTTATATTACTCCCTTGTTACAGATGGGGAAACTGAGGCTGAGAGATTAATTGCTATTATTAATTAATTGCTATTAAAAAGGCCACCAATTAATGTCTAAGGTATGATTGTTACACAGGCTCTCCTATTTCCAAGTCTACCATTCTATCCACTATAGTACAATATTGCTGTGTTTTCAAAGAATTCAGTAAATATTGATCATATGCCAAGTGTGTGAAGAACTTTTTGCTAGGTGTTGAGAAAAACATAAAGAAAATTCAAGCATAATCTCTGCTATTTTGGAGCTTATAATTGAGTAGTTGAACAGAATACCCATGTAAACAACAGTGTTACAGAATAAATTGTTTTAAATTCGTTAGAAATATAAGAACAGTGTTAGTTGAAATCCAAGGTGGTAAAATTTAAGAAAAGTTTGCCTGAGTTAGTGGACTGGCAATGGAAATAAAGAAGATATAGATATTTGGTTAAATATGATAGTGTAGAAATGTACTGTACTATACACATGTATAATTTGTTTATAATACATTTAAAATACATTATTTAATATATTAGTTGTTGTTCAGTGACTTTTCAGGTGTGCTCAGCTCTGTGACTCCATTGTTTTGTGGATTTTTTTGTTTTTTTGGCAAAGATGCTGGAGTGGTTTACCATTTCCTTTTCCAGCTCATTTTACAAATGATGAAACTGAGGCAAACAGACTCTAGGTCCTGCACTCTATCCACTATGGTGCCTCTTAGCTACCTCACACAAAATCTATTAAAATATAAATTATAGGGTATATTAATAATATAGTAAAAATATATTGATAATGTAATGGTTTCATAATATATAACAGTGAAATGTAATAAACGTAATATATAATATAAGAGGATATTACAAATATAAGCTACAATGCAATATAATAAAATATAAATTATGCAACATATTCAATACAAAACACAAATACACACTCAATACTTACATAATTTACAACCAAATATAATACAAAATATGTAATGTGAAATATGTACAATATATAATTCAATGATATGCATAAGTAATATATATATAAATAATAGAATATATAATGCCATATGTTATGTTTTATTAAAATATTTGCATATTATATCATATTGTCTTATAATATCTCTATATACACAATTTATGTATTATATGTATGTTATGTGGACCCTCGTAAACACACATATAAACACACGTATATCTATATAATATAATCACATACTATCTAGTATGTAGCATATATTCTTTTAGTTTTCATGTGTAGACATATGTATATATGTATATGTTCACTCAAATATACCACCTCTTGTATTTAGATACAGAGACATACATTTATATATCCAGTCATATATATGTATATTTGTGTGTGTGTGTACAGTGTGTGTGTGTGTGTGTGTGTGTGTATGTGTGTAACAGAAAAAACAGCAAACTGGCTTTGTCTTCTGAGAACTTGCCTATCTAAATAAACGTTCACCAGTAGATGGCTTCTTGATAAATTCCTTGCCCATGAAGCAAAGAAGTAGACAAAATGGCCTTCAATCCTATTGAGGGCCCTTTTGTTAGTGTAATGATAGTGACAGAGTGATGGAAAAGGAGGCAGAAAGTGGTGAGAATAATAATTTTAAGACCATCTTAGCTGCTGGTACTATACACATGGAATCCTTTTCCAATGACCAATGGGTGAAAGCAAATCCAGAAAAGCTGATTTTGTATAAATCTTGAAATTATTGCTATAAATCATACTAGAAGAAGGAATGAAGTTATAACTAAGTTGAAGGATGGTATCTGAGGCCTTTGATAATCCCATATCGCAAAACTCATGATAATAGCACCATTAAAATAATTATGGCAAATGTGTCAACATTTGTTGCAGAGGATAAGACAGAAAAATTCTAATGAGAACTCAATAAGATTCTCTAACCTAGGTCATTGTATTAAAAGTATTCAAATTGTTGAACTGTAGATATTAGCATGCAGGAACTGACTATAGAAGAGACTCCTGTATGGGGTTAGGAATTATGGCAATTTCAGTGTTAAAGTAGAGGTGAGGAAGGTGAAAAATGTGGAGCAAGAGTAAGTAATGAGAAAGACCAAGGACTTGCAGACTACATATAAGCTTCGTAGCTATATAACATGAATATTTTCTTTCAGAAGAGAATAAGAAGGAATGGGAAATGGTGATGACAAAATACCTATTTTTTTAAGTACTGATTACATTTTCCCAGATAGGAAATGATATGTTCCTGACATGGGAGTTATTCTCAAATCAGCTGTTTTATACAACCACATTGCTGTCATAACTTGGAAGACACTGAGATGTGCTGAAAAAGACTGAAGAGGAATTATTTTTCTAACCCCTTTAACTAATGGAATGAAGGGCATTCTTTTTTTTTTCCCTCTTTTTTGGGGGAAGGGCAGCTGGGGTTAAGTGACTTGCCCGAAGTCACATAGCTAATTTTGGTGTTAAGTTTCTGAGGCCAGATTTGAACTCAGGTTCTCCTGACTCCAGGGCCAGTGCTCTATTCACTGTGCCACTTAGCCACCCCATGAAGGGTATTTTTGAGAAGAGAATTCAC
The DNA here is from genome assembly GCF_028583685.1 of Petaurus breviceps papuanus. NCBI lineage: Eukaryota > Metazoa > Chordata > Mammalia > Diprotodontia > Petauridae > Petaurus > Petaurus breviceps. Next base: position 46,829,872 of record NW_027185764.1, on the reverse strand, counting down.
TTGGTATCTGGAAATAATGGAATTGTGGTTCTATTTAAATAAGAGAGAAAGCATGAGTTATAGTGACAATGGAAGGTGGTTTTGAGATCTTTCCTATAGTTTAAATATCGCAAATAATTTTAACACTCTCTGTGTGCTACTCCTCAAATCACAGTTAGAGGTATGTAGTTTGGGTGCTAACATGGCATTTCTTTCCTATTCTTAAGGTAATCCCATAAGCAGCTCTTTTGGGGACTGTAGTTAATAAGATTCTATTATTTTACTTTCCATTAACAATCAGTCAACAGATTCATTTAATTCTTAAGCAAAGGCATTTTCTCAAATGACATTGCAAAAATGATAGTTTTAAGCCTTAGGCAAAATCTCTCATAAATATACCCTGTCCAGGGGAAGAGTATCCTTAAACTTAAATTATGGTGGCTATGAGGCACAAAAGTAGGGTACAATTCCTGGTACTCCAAGGCAGGCAAATTTTTACTCTTTTCCTAGACCTAATGCTGGGTTCCCAAGGTCCTCTCCTCTTTATAGCTCCACTTTCAACTACCAGGTGCTCTTCCCCTCCCCCTGTAGATGACTATCTGTATTTATGTCTGTATGGAGTGAGTATCCCTGCTCCATGCTGAACAGAGTGTCTTCTATTGGTTTAATAATGGCCCTTCAAAGCTACATGGATGTTTGGAGCTGAGGTAAGAGAGAATCCCTTCACTCATGCAGGGGTCTCTTCTATAATCCGTTACTGCCTGCTAATATCTACAGTTCAACAATTTGAATACTTTAAAATCAGCTGCTAGATGATGTCATGATCAATGAAGAAAGAAGAGAAAAATCCTTGCTTCATCCTTACCAGGGTCTCATTTAAAAACAAAAAGCAACTCTCATATTCTAAGCCTTGGTAGTCTCAACTTCCTTCAGACTTGGCTATTTGAAGATCTGGAAGGTGAGGATAATTTGTTTCCTCAATCAATCATGTGACTCCCCTTTCAATTAGAGTCGATTCGACTCAATTAGACTCAAATAGAGATATATCCTCACATCATAAAAAGATCAGGAAATAGAAATATTTCCTAGATATTTTAAAACATTTTTATCACCTCATGATTATATTCTAATCTTTCTTTCCTCAACAGAGGTGGGGTTGACCATTTTCCTTGTGCTCTCCCCACAGTTAAACATTTACTCTCACCATCAAATGAACCAGGATACTTTTTGATGGAAATTAGGATCCTTCTGAACTTCTTTTTTTTCCCCTTTTACATTTCTAAATATATGTTGTTACAATTAAACAAATGGAAATGATTTTCCAAAGTTCTCATAGGTTACTGCTGCCCATCTTGGTGTTTTCAAAGCATTTCCCCAAAACAAAGAAAATAACAAAAAGAAAAGAGAAAAGAAAATCTAACTTCATCCCTCATTGGGAAACATAGTGATGTGTTTCTTTGTTTTATTATAGATTATCTTCCTAATAAGTAGATAGTTAATAATTTTAATTAAGTCTAAGAGATTAGTAAGTTTATTACATGGAAAGACATGAACAAATGCTTAAGAGTAAAGGGGTTTCCTCCTTGAATAGGCAATGCATTGGGCACACAACTAGACAGGAATCAGAGAAGAAGGATGAATAATCTTGGGCAAATGGCAAAACTCTTTTAAGGATCCCAAAGTATACTAATAAACAAAGAACCACTTTTAAAAACACCAATACTCTACTGGTTTTGTATGGCTGTGAGATATGGAACAAGAAGTCTCTGAACAATTAAAGTGATTATCACTGACAAAAGAGTAGTTGTTAATAAGGTCCATCATCTAACAGATAAGGAGTTGCATTTGAAAATAGTCACCACCAAAGAGTTGAATGGTTGAGAAAGAAGGTAGGAAAGTTTAAAAGTCTTATCTTCATTCATTCTTAATGGGGGAAAACTGGTAGCCATATTGTGAATGCCAGCAGTAACCCTGTGCTGAAAAGAAAATGATAAAGGCCACCAACATTTTGTGTTGGGTCCCTCTTAGTGAACTTGTGGGAAAACAGACAAAAGTTGCCAGACACAGAAAATGGATTAATGGAAGAAACATATATATTGATGAAATCACAAATTCATTTGATTATTTGTTTAAATGGAGATATATGTAAACGTATATACATACCCACATCCACATATGTGTGCATACATACATACAAACACAGAGAGAAAGAGAGAGAGTCAGACAGAGAGAATGAGATGGGGCAGGAAGAGATGAAAGAGAAAGAGGTAGAGACAGATTAAAAATGTTCAGGATAAATCAAGTTTTGAAATCTAATGAAAGGAAAAGTTTGTTCTTGGAATGCTACTCAGTAGCCAATGAAGAAGGTTTGATTAAAACATGTTTCTTAATTCAAAAAATGTTTTTTTTTATTTTTAAATTAGATACTGTAAAGAGACTTTAAGTTGAGAATTATTGATTACAGTAATTAGGAACCATAATATTTACTATTAAAGGAGAAAAACATAGTTTCCATTCTATGATGCTGCTGCAGCAGATACATTTTAAATAACAACTTCAGGTTTACAAAATATATTTACATTGAAAATATTTACATGTATTGCCTTCTTCAATCCTCACAGAAACCCTGGTAGATTGGTTCTGTTATGTTTATCTCCATTTTACAGATAACATAACAGGTTAAGTGACTTGTCCAGAATTGGACTTGTCTGCATGAGGGTCTCTGATTCCAAGGCCAGTTTTTTAACCACTATGTCCTCTAGCCAATGGAGTTTGTCTCTCGTGTGGGCTAATGGTCAAAAGGAGGACAGATAAGTGATTGTGGATAATCTAAATCTCTGTAGTGGTACTAGAAAAACAATGGAAAATAGTCACTAGTAACAAATTATAGGAAAAGGACAGAATTCATATTTTTAAGTCTGTTATGCATTATGTTTTGTTTGAATTTTACATTGAGATATTTATGGGAAGCTAGGTGGTATAGGATATAGCACAGGGACTGAAGTCAGAAGACTCATTTCCTGAGTTCAAATCTGACCTCAGACACTTACTACCTGTGTGATCCTTGCCGAGTCACTTAATCCTGTTTGCCTCAGTTTCCTCATCTGTAAAAGGACCTGGAGAAGAAAATGGCAAGCCACTCTAGTATCTTTGCCAAAAAAACCCCAAATGGAGTCACGGAGTCAGACACAACTGAAAAGACAAAGCAAAATTCATATATTTATTTTTCAAAATTATTTTATGAGATTAGCATCAGAATTTACAAGTAAAAATTGGACACTTGTTAGATACCTAATAGCTTAAATCATTTTTAGGGTACAGGTTTGAATCACATTGTGTAAGATCTATTTCAAATGGGGAAAGAGTAATATCTCCAAAATCCTTAGGACCTCAGTTCAAATTACACTTTTATTATGTTTTTAATTGGTACATTCTGAACCTGAGGTAATAGAATAAAATATTCTAAAAAAATTCTAAAATAGAATTCAAATGCTTCTGAATCAATCCCCTAATTTTACAAACAAGGAAGCATGTCCAGGGAAGTTCAATAACTTGCTTAAAATAAAACAGAAAATAATTATCAGAGGTAGGATCTGAACTGAGGGTTTTTGACTCCAGATCGCTCTTTCTACTTTATTACACTGTTTATACTTCAATGGTACTTATTTTCCTTAATCTATAAATGAACCAATGTGTCAGGTATAGAGAGTTGAATCCAGAAGCCCTAGCTCTGACTCAAACCTTAGCAAGTTCTGTAACCAACTTTTTAAGAACATAAGTTAAAGAGAAGGTGCTGACTAGACAGTTTCCCTATTCAGATTTTTCTGTACCATTGAAAATATTTCTAGTCTAAAATTAAGAACAGATAAGGATGGGATTAATCAAGCAATGGTACTTTTTAAAAATGCAGAAATATATTTATTTTTTTAGGTCCTGGTTTGCAGAGGTATTCTTCGAATATCCTCTGTGAAGTTCATCTTGGTCCTTATTGCAGACTACTTAAAAATAAAAAAAGAAAAAAGGCTTTCTTCTGTGTAAGGATTCTTTCCACCAATGCATTTCACAAGTTTTTCATTCTTTAATTGTTTCATGATTTGCTGTCACCATAGTAAGTCATTCTATAGAGGCCTACCTCTTGTTGATAAGCCTCTCCCAATTTAACTAGATTGGTCCTGAGACAGGAGCTACTAGGGGTGGGGAACCTGTGGCCTGCAGACCACATGTGGCCCTCTATGTCCTTGGTTATGGCCTTTTGACTGCATCCAAGTTTTACAGAACAAATCCTTTTACTAAAAGGATTTGTTTTGTGAAGTTTGAGTTCTGTCAAAGGGGCCTTATACAAAGACTTAGAAGGCCACATGTGGCCTCAAAGCCACAGGTTTCCCACCCCTGAATTAGACCTTTTAGACAACTGGCACTCATCAGAGCTTACTCTCAAATATTTCTATGTAGACTTTTGCATTCCATTGTGTATGAAGAAGTAGGGTTACTTCTAAATCATGATGAGGCATCCAAGTAGGACTCTAGTATCACTGGGCATAGATCTTAGAATGTATCAATGCATTAAGTAAAGATTTAAATGAAAGGATCAGGTACATATGCTTAAGTGGGGAAAACAATGACAAAATATGTCACAATAATTTTCAAAATGTTACATGATAATATGGAAGGGCTAGGGAAAGCCAAACGCCACATGGAGTCCATTTGTTTCTTCAAAAGCACAATTGAGACTGAAACATTCACATTTAAATGTGCAAACTGGTAACTTCAAAGAAATGGAAAGACCATTGGAGTGCTCTACCTCAAACACACACACACACACGCTCACATACACACACACACACACATGCAGAGTGCACATGTGTACTGGTACAGAGCTCCCATAGAGTGTATCTGGTGTCAAACCATATCATCTTAATAGCTAGATAAGATGATAACTGTTAAAACTCTGAATTTATAATGTTTTGTATACATAAAAAAATTCATAAGGTTCTGCAGAAATCCTGGCATATACAACATTTAACATTATTTACATTTAATTAGGCAAACTCAAATCCTGCAAAGTTGGTTCATTAGATTTCTCCAAGGCCAGTTGTTTATGTAAGCACTGAATCATTAATATGCATCTTCTTCCATAATTATAAGGCTGTCAGATAAGAAACCTGCTGCCTAGGACAGATAAAGAAACTTGGAGATAGTCACAGATATAAACCCCAATTCACACTGCTATAGCATTTGGAAAAGCTTTGCATGAAAAATGTGAATCACTTTTCAGAGGCACAAAACAGAGATACAAATGAAGCAATGAATACTCCGTTTATGTTTGTTTTGCCTACTAAAAACATGGAAGGAAGTAGATAATAAAATATTGTAATTACTTTTAAGACATCACTTCCTTTTCATTTGATTTTATTAAGGAAGATTTCAAACTTTAAAGGGGAACTTTTTTTCTTAATGTATAAATTTGGGAAAGGATGGCAGCAGGCTCATAGAGTTCTTTCTCTTTCCCTTGTGATTGAGATGGTTTGGGCCAATCTCATCCCTGATCAGCATTAGGAGACCTCAGAGCTTAGGGTGGTCTTATATCTTAAACTGAGTGCATTTGAATTTCTTGGATAGAGAGGCAACATTGATGTTCCCTTGTTGTTGTTTAGTCATTTTAGACTCTTCATGAGGCTATTTGGAATTTTTTTGACAAAGATAGTGGAGTGGTTTGCCATTTTCTTCTCCAGATCATTTTTATGGATGAGGAAACTGAGGCAACTAGCACTAAGTGACTGACAGAGGGTGACACAGCTATAAAGTGTCTGAGGCTGGATTTGAACTCAGGAAGATGAGTCTTCCTGACTCCAGGCCTGATACTCTATCAACTGCACACCTAGCTGCCCTAGGTATAGTGTACAGAGTGCTGAAGCCGGTAAGACCTGGGTTCAAGTCCTACCTCTGACACTTATGGGGTGAACGACTAAAAATTTCACATAACATCAGTGCTGTGGTTAACTTTCCAAGTCTAAAGGTTTCAGAGAAAGCTTGACCTGCAATGATAGAGAGAGTTTCCTTATCCAGGAATTTCCTAATCTATATCAATGAAATCACATATCCCTTTCCAAATCATACAGTTAAGTAGAAGAGTTTGGATTCAAATATAAGTATACTAATTCCATTTCATTCATTCATTCATTCATTCATTCCACACCACTTTGGGTTATAAACCTAACAGTCTGCTACAGTTTCCCAGGGAATGAGCTCTTTCTTAAAACTCATCCAAGGAATTTGGTCACAGTCTTCTCCCCTATTTAATAACAATAACTAATATTTATATAGCACCTACTATGGACTGGACACTTAAAAATATTACCTATTATATCTATATATAATAATACCTCTATAATATCCAGCACTTTGCTCTACATATAAGATAAAAATATTATCTCATTGTGTTGGTGCTATTATCCCCATTTTCCAGATGCAGAAACAAAAAGGAAGTAGAGGTTAAATGACTCTCTCAGCATCCATTAGCTATTAAGTATCTGAGGTTGGATTTGAGCTTAGGTCTTCTAGTCTCCAGGCCTGGCACTGTATTCATTTTGCCACTTAGCTGCCTCACAATTTTTTTTTTTACTTCTCAACCTCAATATGAGTCAGAGTCAATAAGCATTTATTAATTACCTATCATATGCCAGACTCTGAATATTTGGAGATACAAAGAAAGGCACCATATAGTTCTTGCCTTTGTCTTTGATTAGTCATGTCATTCCTGTCCAACTCTTCAGAGCTACTGAAGTGGTATACCATTTCAATTTCCAGGTCATTTTACAGACGAGGAAACTGAGGCAAATAGGGTTGTGTCTTGCCCAGGGTCACACAGCTGGTAAGTGTCTGAGGCCAGATTTGAACTCAGTCTTCCTGACTTCAGGCCCAGGCCTCTATCCTAGGAGCCATCTAGCTGCCCAGTATTGCCCTCAAGGAGCTCACCAGCTACAATCTACTGGTGCAATTCAAGCACACTCGATTTCGTTTAACTGATTTAGAGAGACAGATCACTTGATCTATCTGAATATATATGTATATATATATACATATATATACACACACACATATATATTCAATGCCTCTTATGTGTATAGCAAAGTGCTAGATGTTATAAGAAAGATATATATCTATATGTGTGTATATGCAAATATACAATACACACATATGCACACACATATATGATTATTGTCTCTAATATCAGAATAATTGTTATGTTATGAAGTTGCCCCTCTAACTTTTCATTCACTTAACCAGTATTAGCACAATGTCACAGAAATGAGACGAAGCTGACTTTCTCACTCTAGATTCATTGATTTATTCTATATAAAACTAGTGATGCACTGCTTTGTAGCTATTTTCATTTCACTAAAGTTTTCATCCCATGCCCCATCCTGGTGTGTTTGTTTGGGAAAGAAGAGGGGGACCCTACCTGAGGCTGTGACCATGTAAACAACTTTTTATTTTGCTAGGATTTCTTCTGTTAGCAATAGCTTTGAAAGGTATCTTGCATATTTCGTGTTCATTTTGGGGGGAGGTGACATTTTATATTTAGGTCACATTTCCATTTGGAACTTATTGTGGCATATGGTATAAGCTATTGCTCTAAATCTAATTTCTGCCAAACTTCTTCCCAGTTTTCTCAGCAGTTCTTCTTAAAAAGTGAATCCTTCCCGCAGTAATTTTTATTCTTGGGTTTTTCAAATAGTGGGTTGATGTTTTTGATTGCTTGGGGCTTTTCCTAATATGCATTTTTCCGTTGATCTACATTGTGTTTTTGTAACCAGTTTCAAGAGGGCAGCTAGGTGGTACAATGGATAGAGTGCAGGGCCTGGATTCAGGAAGATTCATCTTTCTGAGTTCAAATCTAGCTTCCAAAACTTACTAGCTCTGTGTGACCCTGGGCAAGTCACTTAATCTTGTTTGCCTCATTTTCCTCATTTATAAAATCAATTGGCAAAGAAATGGCAAACTCCTCCAGTATCTTTGCCAAGAAAACCCCAAATGGGGTCACAAAGATTTGGACAGAATTGAAAAACGACTGAACAACAAGCCAGTTTCAAGCCATTGCACTGATTCCTTCTTTACAACAGAATTTTTGTGCTGGTGATACCACATTCCTTCACATGATTTTTTCCCCATGAATTTTCCAGAGATAGTATTTTTTTTGCTCCTCCAAATGAATTGTGTGTGTTTTCTTCTGTGTGGTTTTATAAAACATCACTCCAAGAGTTTTAGGATAGGACTCTGTAATGGTAAAGGAATTTGAAGATCTTCCCTGCCCCTTAATAGACCTCACTTGCAGCACTTCCTTAGGGGAGGCTTATTTTTCAGGCAGGCCCACACCTTCTTACCTTGTAATTAGGCAGTGGGTCATGAAGGTTGTGATGTCCTCTGACCCTGGAGAAGGTTATATATAATTCTGAAGAGAGGTTTTGTTTTGGGGCTCGCTCATGGGAAGAGTTGTGTGATTTGGCCAGATGAGTCTCTGGGCAGCTATTGAGCCCCCTGGCTTTGAAAACCCAGATGTTGGTACTTCTTTCTCTGGTAACTAACTGTATGTTTGTAATGGTCAGACAGCTGGAAGCCCTGTATGTTGGTAGGTTGAATTGTGTTATTTTCTCTGTCTGCATTTTTTGTCTGCTTTTAGCTTCTGTTTGTATTTTCTCTGAAGTTCAGGGTGCTGAATCTTTCCCCGAACTAGATAAATGATATATGTTTGATTAAAGTAAGATTATTAACCCTTTTTGAGTTGCTTTCCTTTAGAAAAGCAGATCAAAGAACTTGTGCAAGAAGCCATCCTGGGTATGCTAGGGTGTTTGCTGATACAGCCTCACTCACATATGGTGTATGCTCAATACATACTGATATTAAAAACTGTGTTCCAAATAATTACATGTCATTAAAGGTCACAGACAATAGAGGCTACATAGGATAATTCTGGGGATATCAGGATGATATAGGCTTCATTCCTATAACTTCTAGCACTTTACATGCAATAGGCATTTAATATATGTTGGACAAATTAATAATAACTAGGATTCACAACAATAATAATAACTATAATCCTGAAGAAATAGAAGATTTTGAAGTAACTTCTATATTTAAACAGAAATATGGAATTGGAATTATTACAATTCTAGCATTGTCTAATTTATTACATTTTTATCCTCTGAAAATTGGAAATCTATGTATAACAACTCTCATTTAAGTTGAATTCAATAAATCAAATATTTTATTACTTAACCATTGTGGGCAAATCTAAATTTACTGTATCCAAGCACATGGCATTATGAATGCCTTTAACAGGTTTTATTTTTTCAACTTAATACAGAAAGATTACAATCAATACCACTGACCATGCTGAAGGAAAGAAAAACAATTTAAATTCTCTGATGTTTCAGAACAGTGAAGTTGAAATCAGTTTAGAAAAAATTAAGATTAAACCTAGTTAAACTGTTCCCTTGACTTCTTTTTTCTCACTTAAGTATTATGGACGACTTTTTACATATAAGGCAAACACTTATTATAGTTGTGTATAGACTTCTGTTTTAACTACCGAATATTTATGAATATTGGAAAGCCCCAAATTAGAGTCATGTATGGAGATCAGTAGTTCTGATCAAAATGCTACCTCTACTCAGAATTATTAACTTTATAATTATAAATTTTGGTATATGGTATTGGGTTTTCAGTGAAAGACTATTCTGACAGGATGGCATTATTTCATGTAAGGATAGGATGTCATAGGCATAAGATGGTGATGATGATGATGATGATGATGATAATGATGACATTTAGCACCATTCAAATGAATTTGACTTTAAATAATTATAAGATAGCAAGTCTTACTAGTCAAGGTCATCACAATGATCTATTTCTGAGATTAAAATTCAATGATGACTTGAAAAACATACTTCACAGATGTATAACTTGAAGTTGTCTCCTTGCTTATTTGCACCAAAGATGTCACCTACCATACTAATGAGTGTGGCCAAACCATATAAGAAACGTAATTGGGAAAAAAAATTTTTTTGGAAGGGGAAGGCAGGACAATTGGGGTTAAGTGACTTGCCCAAGGTCACCTGGCTGATATGTATTAAGTGTCTGAGGACGAATTTGAACTCAGGTCCTCTTGACTTCAGGGTCAGTGCTCTATTCACTGTTCCACCTAACTGCCTTGGGAAATATTAAAAAATAATAATATCGATATACGGTTTTCCAAGTGAATATGGGACCCTCAGGAATTCGTAGGCATAGGTTAATGGTTCTCATTTCAATTTGAGTTTGAAACAATTGATTTATTTCAACCCACTTATTTAAAAGATATGTGACCTTTGTGATCTCATGCAAGCCACTTAACCTTTCTGAGACTTAGTTTCTATATCTATAAATGAGAAATTTGGACAAGATAGACGCTAAGGTGCCTTCCAGTTCTAAGCTTCGATTCTATGATTTTAAGTCATTTCCCCAATGTCACACAGGTTGTTGACATCAGAAGTGGGATTCACACACGCCTCCAAATACAGTTCTCTTTCCACCACATCAAACTCCTTCACCAAAGTATGGCAGGGTGAGAGAGCACACATTTCCATGGGATTAGCATTGTTCTTATTTAATCCCAAAATAGTTGAAGTCGTAGGAACTTCCGGCATTGTTTGAAACTATTCACTAAGATGAAACCCAGGTTTGCAAAATTATAGTCTTAAAGAGGGAACCCCACAATTTTTCCCCTTAAATTTTGCATCTTGAACTCAGCCTGAAAGTAGGATAGGCACACAAAGCCTAAGAAAAAAAAATATATAGCTACAAGCACAAAGGAATTTTAATAAACAAATTGAAACAAATCCAACAGCTTTAGAATTAAGCTTTTCCAGTCTACTGATTGCCAATGACTAGAGGCATGTACAAACCATGATAGAAGCATAGCCCCTTCATTTTCCCTTGCTCAAGAACTATTTTTGAACCATTTAATTATTGTTAAGTTCTGTATGTTTAGGCATATTTAAAACTGCTCAAAAGGAAATGAAAAAGCTTGATCCCATTATGAAGAAATTCTAGCAGCAATCCCACTTGGGAGATCTAAGGCTTGGCAAAGCTGAGCAAGTTACAGAAGGAGAATGAGCCAAAACAATGCCAAAAGCTTATTCTCCCATAGCAACAATGAAGCAAAATGAGGCAGACCTGTGACAGAGGTTCCAGGTAGGATGAAAATGTCATAGGACACTAATTAGGTTTCTGTCTTACCTTCATCTTGCCTTTCAGTTACAGTTGAAACTAGGGAGGGGGCAGGTTTAGAGGAGAATCCTGTGCTAATCCCAGAGACAGCTGAATTCGGTGGTCTGTTGACAGGTAAGGGCCAACAGGAACTGAACATTCCTCCAGCACCAACAGTGTCAAAGGTCACAGAGAGCAGGGACTCAAGAGAATGATATAGAATTTCCTTCCTATAAAATTATGCAGTTATGGTGTCTACCTGCTACAGATAAATTGAATATACAAATTGAAAAGCTTCAATAACTGATGGTGGATATCACAATGAGCTTCATTACTCCAAGACTCAAATTGGAAAGAGCAACTATGTGAACAGGTAAGTAACAGGCTGAATCTAAGATTCAGAGACTTAAGATCCTTTGGGAAATGTAAGAGCCGGGTGGCAATCTTAGCTTATGATGATAATTTTTTCATAAGTGGAAATAGTGAAAGCTTGGGATGTAGAATACCTAAGAAGTTATATTGGTCTGATTTTTATTTTAATTTGTATGTCATTTCCTAAGCCCTTTCTCACAGAATCTTGTTCGATTAATATTCATATTAATGTTTGAACCCTTTTTTCCTAGAAAAGACTAATTTCTCAATCTGCAATTATACATAACTGAAAATACATAAAAGTCATTTGATATATGTTCCATCCCAGATAGTAGCAGCTACCTAAATTGAAGACACAAGTCTTTAAAGAGACAGTTCAAAATGGTATGCCGAATCAATTCAATTTAATTTTCATAGGATTTTAGGATTTAGGACTAGATGGTAGAACTGATCTACTTCATAGGCTTCCTGTACAAGTAAGGAAAAGTGAAGTAACTAGTCCTATGTCAAACAGAAATCAAGGAGTTAGGGTTGAAACTTGAGCCCAGGTTCTTTACCTGTAAATCCAGTATCCTTTTCATTATATTATTGATGGCAAAAGTCAGCCCCTGAACTAGAGAAGAAAAAAAAAGATAGAGAATTAAACTGAAGAATAAAATGTAATGCCTTTTTATCCTGAAAACCTTGAGAATAAGCCAAGATCCACAATGTCACCATGATGTAAATATCACTAGGTCCCTGTTCTTTATTCCTGATGTGTTAAAAAAAATAATTGAATATTAACTGAGTATTTCCCCACACTACCTAGTTGGGTGAACTATATGAGATATCTTTAAATACATCGATACATATGCATGTGAATTTATATATACACATGTATAAACATATGCAAATATACATATATGGATAGGGATAGGTAGATATCTAGATAGATAGATGGAGAAAGAGAGAGAGAGAGAGAGAGAGAGAGAGAGAGAGAGAGAGAGAGAGAGA
>NW_027185764.1:46813424-46817271 GCF_028583685.1 Petaurus breviceps papuanus | reverse complement strand
AGAGAGAGAGAGAGAGAGAGAGAGAGAGAGAGAGAGAGAGAGAGAGACATTAGGCCTCTTTTATTCTATATACCTTTGTAGAGGTCAAATTATCAACAATCAACTTCTCTACCGCTTAAATTATTCTCGAGAGTAAATTCACTTAAATTGAATGATGCAACTATTCTAAAATTTGTTTTACTGTAGCAGTAATTTTTTCTTCCTATTTCTTGTGATCAGAAAAAACAAATTAATGGGTCTTAAAAGTATTTAACTTTCTGCATTGGAGCAAGTCAAACACTGGGAGAATCTGGCTTCATGTGTATCATCACTAGAACTGTGGGAGGCGTGGGTGAAAATTTTCCAGGCTGCTATTTTGGGAACATATGGGCAAAACTGAAATATATGAACATATGTATGTATGTTTGTGTACGTATATGTGTATGTGTATTTGTATAAGCAACCACATTTTTATTCTCCCCCTCATCTTTCCTCCCTTCCTCTTCTGCATTTAGAAGTGGTATTTAAAATATAGAAGCATGTATTTGGTAGACAATCAATAAATATTGTTCCATAATGAGTAACAATTTGATTGTGTGGATACGCATATACATATATGTATATAAAATAAATAGATGTATATATTTTTCCAAAACAAAAGGTACATAATTATAGCCCTAAGGTACAATAAAATATGAGTTGTTAGTTTTGGTTCATGTGACTACATTAGTGTAGGAAATTCCCAGTACAAAAGTACCCTTAACTAATGGAAATCAGTGCTTACTCTATAACTTACATAGTCAGATAGAAAGTTGTCTAAGGGCTAAGGTTAAGTGACTTACTTGTCTACAGTTAGTCAGTATGTGTCAGAGTTATAATTATCATAATTTAAATTTCAACTAAAATATTCTATGGGAGAAAATACAAATAAGCTATGTTCCTCTATGTCTTATTTATGTATTATATGTGTTATTGTTCAATCATTTCAGTTGTGTCTGACCCTTTGTGACCCCATTTGGGGTTTTCTTGGCAAAGAAACTGGAGTGTTTTGTCATTTCCTTCTTAAGCTCATTTTTATAGATGAGAAAACTGAGGCAAAGTTAAATGACTTGCCCAGGGTCACACAGCTAGTAAATGTTTGAGGTCAGATTTAAATTCAGGTCTTCATGACTCCAGGTCTGGCACTCTATCCACTGTGCCACCTAAATGTCCAGCGTGTGTGTGCATACATACAGTTTCTTCATCTATACAAAGAGATAGTAACAGACTAGAATTCTGCTATGAAAATTTGAATATATAACTAAAAGAGAATTTTCCAATGATCCTCTAAAAATATTAAGGGTAAACAAAAATTAAAACATGAATGAAAGTAAAATTATTATAATCTTATAGTTTTCCACTGGTGTCACTTTTAAGGAATATATTTAAGAATAGACTCCATATGTGGGTAGATGCATTCACAGGGGTATTTCTTAAAGCCTTACCTACCTGCATATTTTCATACATGAAAGATTAGAGCCAATATTTTCTCAAACTATACTAATTATTGAATTATTAAGTAATGTAGTGTATTTAGCAGTTTTTTTTATAAAGGATTAATATATTATGTTTCTCTCTAAATTTACTCCTATGTGCTCTTTTCTTAAGACAGCTCTACCTTCTTAGGTCCTTCTTGTTCAGAGAAAGAACTGATAAATAGAAGCACACATAGAATGATTTTACATATCTGTTTGTGTTTCTTTAATGGTAACCATCCTTAGATTGGGGGAGGGGGGCGTAAGGGAAGGAAAAAAGAAAGTTATTTTATATCATCCTTACATTTTTAAAAGAAATAGCAAGTTGTACATAATGGATTTGCAGTTTCATATATAATAATTTATTTTTATTCATCTATGCTATGGAAATGTTTGTGCTATTTCATAAATTAAATTAAATTAAATTCATCTATGAATCTACTTAAAAAGTGAGAGAGATCTCAACCATTTTCTTCCTTCTCCCATTTTATTCTTTCCTTTTCTTTAGAAATGAATACATAAGCAAAAACACTGAAGTAAAGCTTGATGCCTATAGTGGAAAGGCTGATAATAGCTAAGTGGTTTAATCTAATGTGATCATTAAAAGTTTTAGAAGAAGGGTAGCTTTGATATATAGGCAATAATAAACTATGAAGAGCAAAAGTTTACTAGGTACATCCCTCCAGCTTCTACTAACCTCCAAATTACTTTCTATTTACTTTGCATATATTTATACATGCAAACGCTTACTTTTTTTTAAACCGGAGAGGAAGCTGGGGTGACTGAGAACGAGCTGGCCTAAAAGCCAGGAAGTCGTGGTTTCAAGACCTGCTCATCAGACATCCTGACTCTATGACCCCTGGCAACTAAGTCACTTAAGCTCTCAATGCTCTGAGCTACTCTCTAAGACAGTGAATTACAAAAAAAAAAAAAAAAAGCATTGCCTTTGCAGTCTTCCTTTGCAGAGGGAGTTTCCTTATCCATATATTCTTTATATCAATTAAATCACAGGCCCTGTCACTTTTTCTGCACCCCATATTTGTACATAACTATGCGTGTACTTATCCTTTTGTCTGGTAAAATATAAAATCTTTGAAGCTGAAACTATTCATTTTGTCTTCATATTCCCCCTCCTAGTAGAAAGCCTAGTGCATTGTGGATACTTAATAAATGCCTGTTAATTGGTAGGTCAACAGTATATTCTAAATCTCTTATGTTCTAAGTAACCTTAGAACATAAGGTACAACATAAAACACTAGAAAAGGTTTATTATTTGAAATAGTACCAGGGTATAGAGGGAAAATAATCTTAAGGACCTGATCTCAGAAGAAAAATCTCTGAGTTTATGAACTCCCCATGACTTTCTTAATGCTTTTATCTGGTGTTCACAGGTTTGTTAATATTTGTAAAAGTGTTTAGCACATGATAGGTGCTGTATTAATTCTTATTTCCTTTTCTTTCCCAAAGGAAATGTTAAGCTGCATTTGCTTGACAGGCAACTTCTGATTGAACTGTGGTTAAAATCTTAAGGCATAATACTTCGTGCAGATTAGAGCCATTGACTTTTCACATAAACCAGAGTTGTGCAGTTAGGAAAATCGGGTAGAAGAAGAAAACATAGCTGACCACAACTTTCCCGACCAATGACCTTTTCCTTTTAAAGTAAAGAGCCTGCTCACTTGGTTGTTTTAGCAACTTTTAATTTACTTTGAAAAAAAGGGAAACTATGTCTTTTTAAAAACAGCGACAAGAATAAATTCATCTCATAGCTATCATACACACATGCCAGCCTGTTACACCAACTCGCTACGATGGTTCAGCTATGACAAACTCACAAGTACCCATTACCTAAAAACACCTTTCAAGTCCTCTGCTTTGGATTGAAACGCGGGGCTGCTACTGTGTACTTATTTTAAAAATGGCTCGACAGAATTGCTAATGTTCTCATTCCTTCAGGATATTTCCTAATACTTGTAGCCTTTTCATGTTTCTAATTAGGCCAGTAATGGTCCCTGAAGTTAAACCAATTAAAATTATTTACTGTGACACACAGTGTGGAGATAATTATCTGATATCTGAATCTAACTTCTGCTTACTTCGCAACATTACTTAATAGAAAACAGAGAAACTGATGCCCATGTTTTCATTTTACTTGTCTACCAAATGTGTTTGCCCTATAGCAAACTGTTTAAATAAAGCATTAAAATCTTTGTGGTGCTAATCAAAATGTTTAAAATACACTCACACTTCCTTTATAGTACTGAGAAGCATATAAAAACTCTTACACATTACCTTTTACATTATAGTTGCTGACCAATGTAGTATTATATTCTCAATGTACACAGATAATGCAG
>NW_027185764.1:46775851-46813024 GCF_028583685.1 Petaurus breviceps papuanus | reverse complement strand
AACTTTTTCCTTATTTTCCATTTCTGGAGTCAGTAGATAAGGAAAAAGTTTACATATATTAAACTCCTTCCATGTTCCAGGCACTATGCTAAATCCTGGGGATAGAATCAATGAAAAGAAAGTTCCTGCCTTCAATGAGCTTACAATCAAAAAGGGGGACAACATACAAAAGAAGGCAGGAAAGTGGGAGTGGAGGCAGGGACCGGACACCATAGAGTGCAAGGGGCAGTGGCATTATTTTGTGGAGTTGAAACCAGTAAAGTAGCAGATGCAGTGTGGAGTGGTCTCAAAGCCCTGCATCTGCTCCCTAGAAAGGCAGGCATTGGGAGGAGTTTGGTACTCAACCAATTAGTTAGCCAGTCAGAGGAGAGAGGAGGCTGAGGGTTCTAGTGTCAATCAAGACTTGAATGAGCAATTTGGTGGTGAGTTTAGAAGTGATGAGCTTATCCTGGGATAAACTCTTTGGAATTGAAACCATGCAAGGCAGCAGATGCAAGATGGGGACTTTCCCCTAGATTCTTTGTACTTGTGGGACAATCTGAAACAGATGTTCAGGAGAAAGTTCTCTGCCACGTTTTCTTACTATACCATCTTAGTAAATACCCCTTTTTAGAAATTAAGTTTGGCTGACAGATACCATTGATTTTCATGGGAGAAAACATACAGGTGGAGGGACACATATGAGCTATAACATTAGAAAAACAGCAACAACAATAATCCTTTACTCCTCAGGGCTCCCCCTAAATCCCTGAGGGAATTTAGTAGATACTCTAGTGACATGGTTGTTCTGTCCTGTCTGACCCTTCACCACCCCGTTTGCAATTTCCTTGGCAAAGATGCTGAAGGAATAATTTGCCATTTCCTTCTCTAGCTCATTTTACAGATGAGGAAACTGGGGCAAATAGGCTTAAGTGACTGCTTAGGGTCATACAGCTAGTAAATGTCAGAGGCTAGATTTAAACTCGGGAAGATGAGTGTTCCTGACTCCATGGCTGGCACACTATCCATTCTGCCACCTAGCTGTTCCTCATAGTAGTTTTAGGGAATGCACATTTACTTTCTGTCAGTATTTTTATATGAAATTTTCTCTCCAGATAAAAATAAACTAATTTGTTGTTGCTATCCAAAAAGATTGTTTGTTATAAAGGAGTGGACCATGCTAGGGAGAAGAGGTCAAAAGGGAACCTGGGAACTATTGTCTTGGACTGAACCCTGGATCTGTATTAAGCTTCCTCAGAGACTGACCAAAGTGGGGTCTGAAAAGTTAGGATTCTTCTGCAGTCCTGCTGTGATGGAAAAACCATTCCCTACAAACAGGATACTTTGAATTTCTTTACCTTGGAAGCAGATACACAGCTTTCTCAACCAAACTAGCAGTGTGTTTCCTTGTTCATAATAAAAGAACAGTGGGGAAATCATATTCCAGGATTAAAAAATGCTTCATTTGAGAGACAGCTGGGTGACACAGTGGATAGAATGCTGGGCCTGGGGTCAAGAAGACCTGAGTTTAAAAGCAGCCTCAGGTACCTTCTAGCTGTGTGACCTTCAGCAAGTCACTGAAAGAGCTTAACTCAATTTCCTTAACTATAAAATGAAGATCATGGTAACATTTATCTAACAGGGCTGTTGTGAGGATCAAAAGAGATATTTCTAAGGCATTTAGAAAGGTGCTTTGCCCATAGTAAGCACTTAATAAATGTTTGTTCTCTCCCACATCCCTCTTTTCCCCCTTCAATTCCTTGAAAAGGAAAAGAGGGTACCGATATCTGATAAAAAGTAACTCGGGTTGTGGTTCAATATTATAATCTCACTTGGCCCTAATGCTACCCTAGAGAATAGGGATTCTTAACCTGGGGTCATACACAGACACAGAAACACAGACACACACACATGCACACATATAGTATCATATTTATATGCATGTATGTATATATGTGTGTTTATAGATATACATACATAAACATACATAGAGAAAGAGATAGATATAGATAATTATTAAATCACTTTGGATTCCTATTTATTTTATGTATTTTAAATTGTTTTTCTGAGAAGGGGCCTATAGGTTTCCCTGGACTGCCAAAGGCTCTTTGAAGTAAAAAAGGTTAAGAACCTGTGCTCCAGGGTGAAGTTGAGTTATTTTTTGTGGGCTCTTCCATAAAAGGACTTGTAGGATTGTTGTCCTTAGTCCTTCATTTGTGAAGAGGACCAATGACATTACAGGATGATATCTTGATTTGCATGTGAATTGGGTTTCAATGAGGCAGAGTTGCACAAAGTCTTCAGCCTAATTCTTTCTTCCTGAGTCATGGAAGTTCAGTGTCAAGACAAAAAGTCAATAAGACTGGCTCATGGTCTGGGATGCAGTGGATGATCTTGGCATCTTTGATGCCTGACCAATTCTAAGGACATCATAACTCATGTTTCAGCCACCTTCATGGCTATTGGAACAAATTGTTCTCATCTGCCTATTCTACTGTGGGAAGTCTGGTTACACAGAAAGTTCTCTGCCCTTAGCATTGAGAGACAAGGTCCCCTTTCCATTCATGTGAGGCAGAGCTGTCTTCCTTGGTTTGGGTCTCAGGGGCGAAGTCTTATCTAAGCATTTTGCCAGAGAGTGCAGTTTTAGCATGAAGTGGGTTAACAGAATGGACTGGAGGACTGGTCTCATTCAATCAGATGAGGAGAGAGGATAGGGCCATACTGAGGGGGCTAAGCTGGGGCTACTTGTCTGAGACAACAGCACAGAAGCAGTACGTAGGGTACTTTACTAGTACAGCACCTAGGAAATGAGATAGATCCCTTATAAGCACTAGGGACTTTTGGAAAATATATCTCTATCAAATCTGAGTGAGAAGATACAGAATTTATACATTTAAGTAACTATTTCTAATGTTTAATGCCAATTATGAGCAACCTCTAAATATCTGATAATATGACATACTTTGGCAGATGCAGTTTTGGATATTAGAGATTGTGCCAATATATTGTTTGCAGTACTTATTTTTTTTCTTTGGAAGTTCGTTAAACAGGAAATTTGAAAAATTTCATGGTGTTGGTGAACAAGTAGAACCTTAATGACAAACCAAAAGATACCATTTTTGAAATTGCCATTCAAAATGTGTATTCATAGTTTTGTAGGTATGGGTGTGGACATGAATTCACAGGCATGTGTACGTGTGTGTGTGTTGCCTAGTAAAGAAATGCCTTCTGTCAATAAAGATCAACACCTATTTTGCACTCACCTAATATCTTAGAGAGCTGCTTAGGGCACTGAGTGGTTAAGTGAGTGCCTATTGTAACACAGCAACAAGACACAATCTAAATCCCACTTTAAACTTCTTAATACCTTTGCCTTCCTGATCTGACTAAAGCCAGACCTCCAGGATCCCTTTTCAGCCTCTGAGAGAACACAGTCTTCATGTGAAAACTCTTCCCTGTGGGAAAACACTGAGACAAGAGGACTTTAATTAACCCAGCATTTTTCTGTCTTGTGCTACATCCAATGCCCCATGCTGCTATTCATCCATCTTTCCTCATTGCTTCATGTAGTTGTGATTTCATCATGTTTGATCTCTCTCCACCAACCCACATCACAACATACTCAGACCGTTGCCAAACCTATATTTCACACCTTTATAGCTTGAAACTCTCTCCTAGAGAGTCTGTGTTCCCTCAGCAAAGCCTTTTAGAACTCAGGTCCATTCCTCATCCATGATGAAACATTGGGGTAAGCCTT
This sequence comes from Petaurus breviceps papuanus, assembly GCF_028583685.1. NCBI lineage: Eukaryota > Metazoa > Chordata > Mammalia > Diprotodontia > Petauridae > Petaurus > Petaurus breviceps. Next base: position 46,809,288 of record NW_027185764.1, on the reverse strand, counting down.
TACTAAAAAGTTTGTGAAAGTAAAAATACCCATGTGATTTCAGTACTGCATGTTATACTTAACTTAGGCAATTGAGTAACTGATATTTTCCTTTGGTTTTTCCACTTCAAATAGGAGAGGTTGAGTAGTAACACTAAGAATGTTATGAAAAAGAGCTCCCCTATGACATCTGTAACAAGTTGCCTATGTACCTGAAACAAGGTGAATGAACTCATACAGACGTGTAGTGTTCAATTCCAACCTTATTAATGGGCCTCTCTTTGTGTTGCAGCTTCTCCAGACTGGAAGGTCTTCAGTTTTATTCCCAAGTACTAAATTCAGTTAGATCCATAATTTACTGAGTGCCAATTATGGGCAACCTCTTGGCTAGAGTGGCGCATCAGTTATCTGCAGTTGCCCAGGTATTTGAGCTGGCTGCCCTCATGTTTGAGTTTCTTTATCATTGTTATTAATAATATGAAAAAAAAGAAGGAAGCAATATTAGTGTAACTTGTATATTGGCAGTTACTGTTAAGCAAGGCTATAAATAATACAAATAAGCCCAAAGAGGTCAGAATGTAAGCAAATAATTTTCAAATGAAAAATGCATGTTAATATATCAGGAGGAAAATAATCATAAGCAGATACTCCTAATGAGGACTCTAGTCCTGGAATGGAAGAATGGTCCTCCTAAAAGCAGCCTAAGTATAATGATAGGAATAAATATATATGCATTTATAACAGTGTGATTATGGAGGAAAATATCAATCTGATTCAGATTACCATCTCTAAATAAAATGAGTCACAGAGGTATAGCATCATAGAAGGTAGAAGTTAGAGACAATTTAGTGCAATCCATCTAGTCCCTCTACTTGACGCTTGTCCCCAAGGTGTCCAAAAACAGGAGAATCAGGCTTTGCTTGAAAACCTCTGGAGTGTGTAGTGGGAATGGAGCAAGGTAGGACCATGTTAAATAGAGACTTACTTGCTGAAGAATAAGGCCTCAGGATCCCACCTCTACACACTGGCCCTCATCTTTATTAAGTGAATTGCATGGTTGGGTGCATTTCATTGATGTAGGGGTTGTCCAACCTCCAGAGAGTCCTGTCTGCCATTTTTTTGCAAGATTTTTGCAAACACTGTATTTTTTACTGTATTGTATTGCAGTATAATATTGTATTGCAAAGTATTGGAAGATAACCCATAATTCTCAACCCTCTACTTCCACTTCTCAAATGAATAGAGAAAGAGTACCAGTACTGGAGTCAGGTGACCGAGTTGAAATATTGCCTCTATGATCTTGGGCAAATCACTCAACAACATTTGACTTCAGTTTTTTCATTTGTAAAATGAGGGGTTGAACTAGAAAGAAAGCAAATGTTCTCTCAGCTCTACAGTTAAGAAGCTAAGGTTAGTACCTCAGTTTTTTTCCTTTCAAATCCTTAGTCCAGTCACCTCACCCTCCCAATATGTTAGAATCCATTTGTACTCCCTGTTCCCATTTTTTTTTTGTCTCTATGGAGGGGGGGAGGCAGAGCAACTGGGGTTAAGTGACTTGCCCAAGGTCACACAACATGTAACTGTTAAGTATCTGAGGCCAGATTTGAACTCAAGTCCTCCTGACTACAGTGCCAGTGTTCTATTCACTAGGCCACCTAGCTGCCCCTCTATTCCCCATTTCCTATGGTAACCCTCCTTTCATTGGGCTATCCTGAAGAAAATACATCAAAACTTTTGAAGTTTGCTTACCTGTTTCATTTTTGTCTTTGTGTCTTCAACACTTTGGGTTAGTAAGTTATAAACAGGGTTTCACAACTGATATTCAACAAGAGACCATATCTTTATCGATACTCACTTAGGGTAAGGTAAAGCCCATTCAGTGAATAGGCCTCTTTAAGAATGATTCAAGGGAGATCAGCAGCAGCTGTGGCCGTTTCCAGATTTATCAACACATAGACACAAAGGACAAAGTGAGAGGTCAGTACAGTCTGGACTTTGGGACCAGTAAGTAGGAGTGCATGGCTTTTATCCCCAGGGCAAAAAGCCGGTGAGACAGCACAGCCAGCCAGTGCCACATGGCAGCTTCAGATCTTGGCCTGCAGAGTGTAGGGGGACCCAGCACAAGTCTGAGGGGTAATCGCTCTTGCTTTAACTTGCTTGGATCTGGATTGCAGTCTAGGGTGGAGGTTCTGGGGTGTGTGTCCAGCTTGCCAGAGAGTGTGGAGACCTCAGAGAGGGCACCCATCTAATACCTCTGGCAGCTGAGAAAACCCCAGCGTTTGGGACAAAAGCTCCCCTGTCTGGTCGCAGAGTCCTACTGTGGCAAAAAGCCCAAAAGTCAAGTAATTGAGTGGCAAAAAGAGCAGGCAAAGGAAACAAAGCAGACAGAAGATTCCAACAATACACTCCTATTTTGGGGACAAAAGGGAGCAAAGCATGGAACAGGAGTAAAACAGTGAAGTCAGAACTCCTGCACAACTAAAGCCTCAAAGGAAAATACAAGCTGGTTACAGGCCATAGAGGACCTTAAGAAAGATTTTGAAAACCAAATAAGAGAAGTGGAGGAAAAATTGGGAAGAGAAATGAGAACAATGCAAGAAAATTATGAAATGAGAGTCAACAGCCTGACTGAGGAAAATAATACCTTGAAAAAAGACTGACTCAAAAGGCAAAGGAGGCCCAAAAAGGCAATGAGGAGAAGAATGCCTTAAAAAGCTGAATTTGCCAGATGGAAAAAGAATCTCAAAAACTCAATGAGGAGAATCATTGCTTCAGAATTAGATTGGAGAAAATGGAAGCTAATGACTTCATGAGAAATCAAGATGCTGTTAAACAGAGCCAGACAAATGAAAGAATAGAAGGCAATGTGAAATATCTCATGAGAAACACCACTGACCTGGAAATAGATCCAGGAGAGATAATTTTAAAATTATTGGACTGCCTGAAAGCCATGACCAAAGTAAGAACCTAGAAATCATCCTCCAGGAAGTTCTCAAAGAAAACTGCCCTGATGTTTTAGTACCAGAGGGCAAAATAGAGGTTGAAAGAATCCACCGATCACCTCCTGAAAAAGATCCCAAAAAGAAAACTTCTAGGAATATTATAGTCAGCTTTCAGAATTCCCAGATTAAGGAGAGAATATTATAAGTAGCCAGAAAGAAACAATTTGAATATTGTGGAAACAAAATCAGGATAACCCAGGATCTGGCAGCTTCTACACTGAAGGATCAAAGGGCTTGGAATATGATATTCTGGAGGGCAAAGGAGCTGGGATTAAAACCAAGTAAAACTGAGTATCATGTTTCAGGGGAAAATATGGTCATCCAGTGGAATAGAGGACTTTCAAGCATTCTTGCTGACAAAACCAGAGTTGAATAGAAAATTTGACATTCAGATACAAGAAGCAAGAGAAGCATGAGAAGATAAACAGGGAAAGGGAATCATTAGGAACTTATTAAAGTTGAACTATTAACATTCCTACATGGAAAAACAATAATTGTAACTTATGAAACTTTTCTCAGTAGTTGAAGGGATTAGAAATATATATATTTTCTATATATGAGGGTATATGGGCATATGAATACATATGTGAATGTGTGTATATATGTTTACAGGTATACATAGATAGAGGACACAGGACCAATTTAACAGGAAGGAATGATACTTAAAAGGTGAAATTAAGAGGTGAGAGGAATATAATGAGAGGAGATGGGGAGAGACAGATTGGGGTAAACTATCTCATATAGAAGAGGCAAGGGAAAATGGTTACAATGAAGGGAAAGAATAGGAAAGCAAAAGGGAATGGGTCAACCTTATTCCCATTGAATTTGGCTTGAGGAGGGAGTGAAATACACATTAAGTAGGGTATCTCACCCTCCAGGAGAATAGGGGGGGAAGGGGATGAGAGGGGGATGATAGAAGGTATAGTAGGCTGGGGGGGAGGGAAGTTGGAAGCACTCACTTTTGAAAAGGGAAGGGATCAAAGTAGAGAATAGAACAAGTGGGAGGTGGGATAGGAGGGAGGGAAGTATAGTCAGTCTTTTACAAGATATCTACTATGTTATTGTTTTGCATTAGCCACACATGTACAACCTATACTGAACTCCGTATCTTCCTAGTAAGGGTGGGTGATAAGGAAGGAAGGGAATGAATGCGGAATTGAAAGTTTTAAAATCAAATATTCAAATATATATATACATATATATGTATATATATGTGTGTATATATATATATATACCATTATTAATACCATCTTACATGTAATTGGTAAATAAGATATACAGGCACTGAGGCATAGAGATCCACTGGAAAAGTAGAAAGGGGTATGGGAGAAAATATGGGAGAGAGCAGATTGGAGGAGGGGATATCCTGTGGGACTGCTATTTTGGGGTAGTGGGTAGGGGAAAAACGAGGAGAAAATTTGTAACTCAAAATCTGGCAGAAACGAACGATGTAAATCAGAAGTTAATAAAGCATTAAAAAAAAGATTGATTCAAGGGATGACCACTTAAATTGATAAAAATGAAAGAAAAATATCAAGCTAGGAGGGGAAGACCTTCAGGGTTGCTGTTCCAAAGAGAAACAGTTACCATTGACATTCACCCCAAGCAAGGAGGGCCAAAAATACAGTCACTAAGTAGAACTTGGGCAAGTTCCTATTGTGGACGAATCTATGAGCTTCAGGGTGAAGTGGGTTTAAGGTTTTGTGAAAGAAGGAAGGAAATAAAGAGAGAAAGGAAGAAAAGAAAGATGGAAAAAAGGAAGGAAGGAAAGAAGATAAGGAAGGAAGGAATGAAGGAAAGCAGGAACTAAGGAAGAAAGAAAGGAAGGAAGGAAGAAAGGAAGGAATGAAGGAAGGAAGGAAGGATGGAAGGAAAGAAGGAAGGAAGGAAGGAATCTAGTCAGTAAACCCCAAGCTAAGTGGGCAGTTTCTGGTCATCAAAATTTACCTTCCTTTGGAGAGGAGAAGGAGAGGGAAAGGAGAGGACAAGCTGAGTTACCCTTCTAGCTGGGTCTACTCCCGGGTTGTGTTTGTTCTTCGTTTTCAAAGAGGACCATGGCATCAGGGAAATGATGACATGACTTGAAGTTGACTTTAATTTGAGTGAGGGAGGGCTGTGCAAGGGCACCAGCCTCACTTTCTCCTCCAGGGCCATCTGAATCCAGTGACCAGATATTCATCAGGATGACAGAAGAGGACCTAGAATGCCATGGTCTGGGAGACCATGGCACATAGAGCCCTGCCCAAGCTCCACTTGGTAACTGTATTTTGGGCTCTCTTGGCTTAGAGTGAATGTAAACAGTAACTATTTCTCTTTGGAACAGCAACCCTGAGAGTCTTTCCCTCCATATTGAATTATTTTCTTTCTTTTTTGCTAATTAAAGGGGCCATCCCTTGACTCATTCTTAAAGGGGTGTTACCTTACTCTAGGTGAGCACATGAAAAAGCCTTAGCCTAAAAGGACCAGGGTCTCCCCTAGCATCCTGGGCCATCTCCAGTCATTCTGATGAATATCTGATCAGTGGACCCAGAGGACTCTTGAGGAGAAAGTAAGGCTGGAGACATTGCACAGCCCTCCCTCGCTCAAATCAAAGTCAAATGCAAGTCATTTCATCATTTCCTTGATGCCATGGTCCTCTTTGAAAACAAAGGACAAACACAACAATATCTTTGTTATTTCATAATTAAGAGGACAGAGAGAATGAGATCTTCTTGTGTTTATTGTCAATTTAGTTGAAAAAAAATGAATCACTAGAATAAGACACCTTTTTATTAGTTCTTTTGTAACAAGTTGTCTCCCATACATATATCAAGATAGTTTAAAATTTATTAGAAGGTATAACAGCAGGAATTACTCTATTCAATAACTCCTTGATGATAAACATGAGGCAAGGCACAGGGCAGAGAGCTCTATGCCTACCAAAAGTATTTGCCACCATGATGGAGGAGATTAAGTTCAGCAAAAAAGGAGGATTCCCTGTGAATGGTAAGGTCCTCAGATAATCCTGTTTGTGGATGACATTTTTCTGATGACATCAAATTCCATGGCATTTCAGAGGCTCTTGGAAGAAAATTGCACTTAAAATAGCTGGTTCTATGCTGTTCATCTGTATAGGAAACACCAAGTTAATAAAGAATATCCATTACCCAGATTTCAACATGAATGTACGTGAATATCCCATAGAACTTGTCCAAAAACCTGTATATCTTGCTATATCTGGTCAGCAGAGATGAACAATGAATTAACTTCAGATTTGAATAGAAAGAGTAGAATATGATGAATTGCTCCCAGAAATTGCAAACTCTTTTAGGGACCATAAACAATTTATTTTTTTCAATATTTACTGGTGTTGCTATTTGTCAGTAAAATGGCATAAGACTAACTCTAAAGAGCTAAAAATGAATGTTATACAGAGGACAATAGAGAGGTATATGATGGGTTTGGACAACACTGACATGTAACCAACAAATAACTTCAAAATACAAATGGAGGAGAGGTCATCAAAAGATGGTTTGGTCATGTGGCAAGGATGAGGGATAGCGTCCTTGGAAAGAGTGATGCCCTTGTGGACATATTGCTTTGCTGTTACCTCCAAATTTTAGGAGAAATTGAGAAGGTTCTTTGGAACATTGGATGAATCTATGTGACATACTTTTTTTGCTTTTTGGAGGGCAATTGGGGTTAAGTGACTTGCCTAAGATCACATAGTTAGTAAGTGTTAATTGCCTGAACCCAGATTTGGACTCAGGTCCTCCTGACTCCAGGGTGGTGCTCTATTCTCTGTGCCACCTAGCTGCCCCGACATACTTTTATGAGGATAAGGACAACAGTAGCCCAAGATGAGCAACCGTGGATGAGATATGCATCATTGGCAGGAAGTCTCAAATCCATGAGATCCCAAATTCATTTGAGTAGTCTTATTATCTTCAGAAGCTTGTTCACCAGTTAATGAAATAATCTTAATTTATGGAAGGATATGGTCTTGGAAGGATTGCAATCTTTCTTAGTGAAGGAAACTCCCACGTCAATGAAATTATGCATTTTTAACATGCATAGGACCATAGATTTAGAGTTATAAGTTAGAGAACATCTAGAGCATCTACTATTTTTAGATGAAGAAACTGAGACCCAGAGAGGTAAATTGCTTTGCCCAACATCACTCAGATAATTCAGTGGCAGGATTTGAATATGATACCAGGTGCTCTTAATCTGTATAGAGCTAACATCCACTGTAGCACACTGCTTTTCCAACAGGTCAAAATGCTTTCAGAGATGAGGTTTTGTTGTTGCTGCTGCTGTTGTTTATTGCTTTTGTTTTGTTCTGTTTTTTTGTTTGTTTGCTTGTTTTATACTTTGTTCATTATCTGGGTATATGGAAATTAAAAATTTGTACCAAATATTAATAAAACTTTGAGAAATATAAGGAAAACTTCTTAAATTTTTCCTTCTCATAAAGATATTTTTAAGTCTCATTTAGTTGTTTAGAATTGAGTTTTAACCATTTTATATGCCTCTCTTGTTTTTGGAGAAGAGAGAGTTTATACCTGAGATTTTATTGGTATGAGGAAACTCCCCTGCACTGATGCATATTGACAACTCATTCATCATTGATAGCATGAAAAAAAGATGCCTGGATCATGAACACATTTAGTAACTTGCCCATGGTCACATAGCTAATGGGGTGTGCTAGAGCTAACTCAGATTTGGCTGTGTGTGGCAATTATAACATTTTCATTGTGAGCTATAAATCTTGACTTGATTTATTGTTTTATTGATTGTCTCAAAATAAGAATTTGATGGGGAAAATATTAATAATCCAAACTAAATGTAAAAGTATTTTGGAGAGCCAACATTACAATTCTTTAATATTCACAAGCACATGTGTGCATTGCACGCTTGTTTTTGGTGAAGGAAATATTTGAACCCATGTCTTCCTAGTTCTATCTAGCTCTCCATCCACCATCATGATGCCTTTTCTGTCTCTTAAGTCCTTCAGTATATCTAGTAGCTTACTGATGTGATTTTCTTTGCAATAGAGCAGATTGCAACTTACCTATGATGTGTCATCCTGTATGGTTCTAATCCATATTAACATGTTTTTGAGGTTGATCCTTCAGCAAATGTGTCAAGAGAGTTCTAATGTGTCCCCAAGAAGATAAAATACAATAGGATTTAGAGTACATAGATTTAGTAGGAGATATAAACCTGGGCACTAGTCTGGTTTTTTGATATAATGCTTAAGAAACAAAAAGCCTATTTTTAAAACATAAAAATAAATATGCTAAACCTAAATAGTTTAGGTTACAGAAAGGCTAAAGAACCTTGTACACAACAGATCTTAAAATTTTCATTCCAAATAAATAAATAAATATGTCCTGACTTTACTGATGATGACATAAATTTTAGTTCCCAGTGAAATGGAATTGTGGTCGAGTGAGAAAAAAAAAAACAACAAGATGAACTTGGAAGTGGAAGACTTCAGTTTGCCCTACAGCTACTTTTCTAACCTTGGACACATTGCTTCATCTCTATGAGCTTCCTTGTTTTTTGGTTTTATTTTTGTTGTTGGTTTTTTATAAGTAATAGTAATACTTAAAATAGGAATAATCAAAGGAATCTTTCCCATTAACATGAAAATTTACTTTGGCTCTTTACCATCATGTACCTTGCTGGTATGACACAACCTCAGTCCCCGTCATTGGGGATCTGTCTGAAGCTATATTCTCAGAAAGCTGCCTGTTGCTTAGCAAAGATTCAAAGTACATGGAAAACTCCATAGGAAGAGTTCCCTGATCATCCAGTTATATATTAGTCCTAGAAATCTTACAGGGATACTATGAGGACCTGGTAAAATTATATATGTAATATTTTATAATGATAAAGTGCTACAGAATAAACTAATTACTATGACTAGACTATATGCAACAATTCCTTTGGACCCCAAACCAATTGGGGTTAAGTAACTTGCTCAAGGTTACATGGCCAGGTGTTTCTGGATGGGTGCTAAGTGTCTGAGCCCAGATTTGATCCCCAGGTCATCCTGATACTGGGCCAGTGCTCTTACTCAACGTGCTACCTGGCTGCCCCTTCATCTTGTCAATGTTTAGCAAATGATAATTCTCATATATAACCTTGATAATCAAGTCAATCAATCCTGGGTTTATGGTTAGAAAAATAGAATTAAGAGGAAGGGAATAAATATTTAAACATTTACCATGAATTTAAAAGTCAATAGTTCACCAATAGAAAAGTTTGATTCTTTCTTCTTATATCACAACAACATGGTAAGTATAAAGTAATGAACATTTCAAAAACTAGTGTTGATCAGTTGTAGGGAGACTCACTGGAAATACTTCCCTGCTGAGACCCTTTTCTGTCTTTGCTTTAACACCACAACTTTGAAATTATAGCTTTAATTATAAATTGTTTGATGCATAGCAAAAAAAAAGTAGAAAAATCACTAAATTTCAAGAATTAAAATCACAGTTCTGGTCTCTTATCTCCTGTTTCTGCCCCTGGAGTCAGTTGTTTCTCCCTGATCTCATGGGTTCACAAGATACTATAGGACTATATATGGCCCCACAGGCTCAGTGTGGGATACTTTTCTTCATGATAGCATTTCTCTTTCAGCTGCTTTCCACTGCTAAGGGAGGGATAGAACTCCTATGTTAAAAACTTCTTTCTGAAATATAAGTAATATAGATATGAATTGAAAAATTTTCTGAGCTGGATGGAACCTTTGAAATCTAGATAAACTCTGAATTCTTCACTTGAAAATAAGAGGATTATACAAGATGAGAGGTAAAGGAAAAGACACAGAACTTAGACTCACAAGACTTGAATTTGATACTTACTTGGTCAGTTGCTACCTATGTGAACTTAAGCAAGTCTCTAACATCTCTAGGCTTCAGTTTCCCTAACTATAAAATGAGGGAATTAGACTAGATGACCTTGAAGATTCTTTCCAACTCTAGACTTATGATCATATAACATTTAAAGTCTCTTCTACTTTTAAATTTGCAAACTATGAATTTAATTAATCTTTTTTTTAATTTTACAGTTGACCAAGTTGAGACCCAGAGAGTTGAAGTAACTTGTCCAAAGCTGCCCAACTGAATGAAGAGCTTGAACTGGAACCCAGATCTCCTGTCTCCCAGGCCTGTTATTCCTCCTTGACACCTCTCTAAGATGATGAGTAGGCAAATAATGATGGTCATTCCAAATTGTTTATTTCTGTGTGTGTTTTTTTAAAATTAGATATAAGGATGCCAATTAACCTTACTAACCCCCAAATTTCCACAAGTAAGGTGAACAGATTTTAAAAGGAAACATTTAGAAAAGAAACTAACAAACCGATGATAGATAAATCACTAGATAAATGATGACTATGTATAGAGATTATAGATATAGATGGATCCATGATAGATAAGTAGATATAACTGGTTAAGTAGATTAGATGATAAATGATAGATAGATGGATGGATGGATGGATGGATGGATGGATGGATGGATGGATGGAGAGATAGATAGATAGATAGATAGATAGATAGATAGATAGATGATAGATAGATAGATAGATAGATAGATAGATAGATAGATAGATAGATAGATAGATAGATGATAGATAGGCAGATCATAGATAGGTAATAGTAGTAATATTGGTATGGTAAAAACAAAGTAAAAATGTGGTATAAGTCAGGGAACAGAGAAGAAAAAGACCACAAGATAGATGCCTACAGTAACATGGATATATTTTGGGGAATTAGTTTTATCATGATTTTATTTTCTGACTATATTGAAACCCTCTCATGTGGCCATGTCAAAATACATGCGCTAGATTTTTCTAGATTTTTCTCCTACTTTATTTTGAAAAGTAAAGCAAGTGTTGGTAGGGAGCTCATGGACAAAAGCTTTTCAGAGGAATCACCACGTGATGACTGTTTTTTTTTAAACTTATATGCAGTTATCCCACAATCTGGGACACAAATATGATCTTGAAGTTTGTAATGACTCTAGGATGTCAAAAAACTAATATTAAACTCTTCTACTCTGGCCAGAACAATGGATTCATTTTCAAGCCCTCTATGACATATCACTTATGCTAGCAGGTCAAGACACTGGAATACCTTCATGTATCGTTTTAAGGTTTTTGCAATGGATTTTTACAGTTAAAGACATCTGGTCCAGCAAGGGTCAAAGGACATTTAGTCTGGACACCCTAAGGAGACACAGTGTTTTGCTCAAATCAGACTCTAACATAGTGAGGGTTCTTTGGAATTCAATATTGCTAAGGAAAACTCTGATTTTCATTAATATTTCTTCAAAAAATTTCCCAATAATCTTAAGTTGAATGGTTTTCAAAGTCAAGAAAAGAAGAGGAAAGTCGCCATTCTTCTTGCTTCTCCCTTTTGTTCTTTAAAAGTAGTTGATGGAAGATTAGGGGAAAAGGTGGAATTGAAGGATTCTCTATATTTGTTATTTGTCCATGTTATCTAAGGGCTGAGAAATAAAATTGCTTCCAATATTAATAATGATTGGAAGACTGTAAAAGAATGGAAAATGCAGAAGGAAAACAAAAAAATCCAACTTACTCTATCATCACCTATAGAGTTCTACTTAACTCAGGCTTGATCTGTACAACACTTCTATCAATGATTTAGATGTAGGAATATATGGCATCCAAATTAAATCTGCAAATTATACAAAGCTAGGAGGATTGGCTAATTACTTCAATGGCTCTAGATCCCCCCCAAAAGAGTTTCACAGTTTCCTTGTTGAATAAGAAGGATTTAGTAGAAATAAATACAAAGTCTTGCAATGAATGATAAATGTTGGAGAAGATATAGGGAAATTGGAACCCTAATTCATTGTTGGTGGAGTTGTGAACTGATCCAACCATTCTGGAGAACAATTTGAAACTTAGTCCAAAGGGCTATAAAACTGTTCATACCCTTTGACCTAGTAATACCACATCTAGGTCTTTATGCCAAAGAGATCATAAAAAATGGGAAAAGGACCCACATGAACAAAAATATTTATAGCAACTCTTTTTTGTGGTGACCAAGAATTGGAAATTGAGGGGATGTCCAAAAATTGGGGAATAACTGAACAAGTTGTGGTATATGAATAATATGGAATACTATTGTGCTATAAGAAATTATGAGGAGGTATACTTCAAAAAAAACCTGGGAAAACTTCTATAAACTGATGTTGAGTGAAGTGAGCAAAACAAGAAGATTGTACACAGTAACAGCAATAATGTGAGAGGATCAGCTATGATATACTTATCTCTTCTCAGAAATGAAGCATCAAAGACATCTCCAAAAGGCTCATGATGGAAAATTCCATCCATATCCAGAGGAAGAACTGTGGAGTCTGAATGCAGATTGAAGCATACTATTTGCTCTCTCTCTCTCTCTCTCTCTCTCTCTCTCTCTCTCTCTCTCTCTCTCTCTCTCTCTCTCTCTCTCTCCTTTTTCCTTTCTTATGGTTCCTCCCACTGGTTCTAATTTTTATTTTTAAGCAATCGGGGTTAAGTTACTTCCTCAAGGTTACACGGCCAGTTATATCTGGGTGTGGTGCTGAGTATCTGAGCCCGGATTTGATCCAGGTCATCCAGACACTGGAGCTGGTGCTCTTACTTGCTGAGCCACCTGGCCGCCACTCTAATTTTTCTTCACATGACTAATATTAGTGTAAATTGTTTAATAAAAATAATTAAATAAAAAATCCTGAAATGAGGAATTAAAAATAAACAGAATCTATCCAAGATGAGAAAAAGTTACCTAAAGAGTATTTCCTATAAAAAGAACTAGAGACTTTGGCAGCTAAAATTTCAGTGGAATTCAAATGTGTGTGTGAGAAGGCAGTTAAAAAATGGGTGTGACTAGGCTAAATTGAAGGAATAATAACAGGTCAAATACATTTTACAGAAAACCTTTCAAATATTTTTTTCCTTTGAAAAAATATGTTATATTTTGTTGTTAAGAAAGTCACAAATCAAAACCCACACAATCTCCATACCTCTCCCACAAACCACATCTCTCCAAGACAGGTATAATCATTGTAACTCTTCAGATATTTGAAAATGGCTAAGTCTTCATGATAAGTTATTTCTTCTCCAACATAAATATCCCCAGATCCTTCAATTATTCTATGGACAGCATGATATGTAGCCCCTTCATCATCTTGGGTGTCTTTCTTTGGGAATATTGCAGTTTATTATAGTACTTCATGAAATATGTTTCTGAAAACTGAACCATAATCTACATATGGTAGATGGCATGTAATATGTATCCCTGACCAGGAAAGAATACAGCATCATGTAAGCTCTTAGAGGGCAGGGCTTGTTAGTTTTGTTTTTGTCTCTCCAGACATATCTGCTAGCTATTGTTTGAATTCCATTGGCCTCTAAAGTCCATTCTAGCTCTAAATTTACTATTTTATGAAGGATAAAATCGCATTTATTCTTAAGTTTTACCACATTCAAATAATTTCATATTAGATTTGGGAATATTACAAAAACAATCTAACAACTCAGGGTTGTGGACATGGTATGTATTTAATAAACTTTATTGAACTAATTGAAATTGAATTGAGTCTAGTTTGTGGGGAAACCACATACAAGTGGGAAAAGCATTGAAAAGTTAAAATATGTCTATTATTTCTGTCTATTTCTATGTCTATTTATCAAAGTGTCTAAAATGTCTTAATGCAACATTAAGTAATTGAAGCTTAAAACTTCCCTGAGATGTTTGACACATCCTATATACATTCTGTCTTTACTAATTGAAATTATCTTACTCAATGTGCTTCAGTTTTAATTGGGTATGATATTTATCTTGAGTTCTATGAAATTGTCATTCACTGTCATAAGCGGTGGCTGTGCTTCATCCTAGAGGTGGTTGTATCTCATTTGTTGGGATTAAAGAGAAGAAAATGGGATCTTGTTTTTAAAAAATTTAAATAGTTCTTGAAATTTGTATTAATTCTTTATAATGTAAAAGGATTATATTTTAGAAAGAAACATGTAATGTTAGACAAGATAGCTATTTTCTTGTTTTCATTCAGTCATTTTGTCATGTCCAATTCTTTGTGACCCCCTGAACCATAACACACCAGGCCCTTCTATCCTCCACTATCTCTGGAAGTCTGCCAAAGTTGATGTTCATTTTTTTTCCATGACACCATCTACCCATCTCATCTTCTGCTTTCCTTTTCTCCTTTTGCCTTCATTCCCCCCCCCCCAATATCAAGGTCTTTTCCAATGAGTGCTGTATTCTCATTATATGGCCAAAATATTTAAGCTTCAACTTCCATACTTGACCTTTCAGTGAACAGCCTGAATTAATTTCTTTAAGTATTGATCTTAATCAATGCTTTGATATCCTTGCTCCATGTGACTCTCATAAGTCTTCCCCAGCACCACCATTTAAAAGAGTCAATTCTGCCTCACTCAACTTTCTTTATAGTCCAACTTTCACAGCCATACATTGCTTCTAGAAAAACCATAGCTTTGACTATATGGACCTTTGTTGGCAAAGTGATATCTCTGCTTTTTAGTATGCTGCCCAAGATTTTCCTTAACTTTCCTTCCAAGGAGCAAGAGTCTTTAATTTGATGGCTGCAGTCACCATCTGCAGTGATCTTTGAGCCCAAGAATCTAAAATCTGACACTGCTTCCATTTCTTCTGCCTCTATTTGCCAGGAAGTGATGGGACCAGTTGCCAAGATCTCAGGGTTTTTTTTTATGTTAAGCTTTAAGCCAGTTTTAAAACTCTCCTCTTTCACCCTCATCTAGAGGCTTCTTAATTACTCTTCAAAACTTAACTGTTTTCATTTTTAAAAAGAAATACAATTTAAATGATTTTATTTGATAAAATAATTAGTTTTGAAAAGAATATACAAACCTATATCTATGAAAAAAGTTTCCATATTGGCTGACACAGTAGAATAAGTTCTGGCTTTGGCATCAAGAGATCTGGTTTTAAATTCCCATCCTGCCAATTAGTACCACTATAATTTGGGCAGCTAGGTGCCACAGTAGAGAAAGCACTGGACTTGGAACCAGGAAGACTCATCTTAATGAATTCACATTTGGCCTCAGACATTTAGTAACTGTGTGAGCCTGGCCAAGTCATTTTATCCTGTTTGCCACAGTCTCCTCATCTGTAAAGGGAGGAGGAAATGCAAATCACTCCAATATCTTTGCTAAGAAAGCCCCAAATGGGGCCATGAAGAATTGGACAAAACTACAAAAAATGACACAATAACACTTTTGGGAAATTTTCAATCTCATCCTTCAAATTCCTTATTTGAATGAGAAGTTGGTTTATATTTTCATTGAGGTATTTTCTACCTTTAAATTTATTCTCTGTGATGGTCACTGTATTTAGGGAAAGTTGTTAAAACTTCAAATTTTCTAAGAAGATTCTCATTTTCCCTGACTCACTGCCACCAATATTAATAAAGTTTACATTTGCAAATTGCATTACAATTTTAAAAAGTGCTATTTTATTCTTGATCTTTACAACTCTGTGAGTGAGGAAGTATAATTATTTTCATCCTTTTGAAAAACTTGTTTCTTAGGAGAAATTAGCCCCAGACATTTGAAACGCTTCTCCACTTTAACAGACTGGTAATTCCTCTGTAACTTTTCTCTTTAGAGAAGTGCCTGGTGCACTGAGAGATTAATTGACATTTTTAGAGTCACAGCCAGCATGAGTCAGAGACAGGACAGGAAACCAGGCCTTCGTTACTTTAAGCCGGATCCCCATTCGTTACATCGTTTGTCCTCTTTTAACTTGGTTTTTACAGATGAGGAAATTGAGTCCTATAAAAGTTGCAGCTGACCCAATTGTTTTTCTGCTGTGCTGCCTAGTTAGTTTCCCAATTAAATATGGTACTTGTATAAAGTTGAGGTCAAATGTCTTGTTCAAAGCTACACATGCATTATGTACAAGAGGTAGCACATGAGTTCACTTTTTGCAGCTTATATAAATACATATACATGTGTAATATGTGTATATTTTGTCAACAGGCAATCACATCACATGTGAAAACCAGAAATGAGAAATGAACATATGTAGAACCCAAAGAGTTCACGATTCTTACAGAATTTTGCATATTTCTGACAGTACAGCAAAAGGAGGAGGAGAAAACATTAGGGACATGGCATGGGAAGGAAAAGGTGCAGTAAGTTCCCCTTCCCCCAAGGAGGAAAACAAGGAGATGGCAAAAGCCACATTCTTTTCCCTTGGGAACTAGTAGATTATGAAGATGGGAGGGTCCACTGATCTGCCAAGGACCCCAGCTGTACAAGGATTTCCCCCAGCCTGGCACTGACTGGCTGGTACCTTTCTTGTCTCCCAAGAACACTCATAGAGTCCAGCCTGATGAGCAAACAACAACTTATGTCAGCTGTGCCGGGTTGGGCAGGGCAAGCAGGACTTTGTCCTTCACACATTCATAAATTTCTAGAAAATATGGCAACTCTGGGGCAGCCAGGTAGCACAGTGAATAAGAGCACCAGCTCCAGTGTCAGGATGACCTGGGGATTGAATCCGGGCTCAGACACTTAGCACCCACCCAGAAACACCTGGCCGTGTAACCTTGAGCAAGTTACTTAACCCCAATTGCTTAGGGGTGGCCAGGTGGCTCAGCGAGTAAGAGCACTGTCTCCAGTGTCAGGATGACCTGGGGATCAAATCTGGGCTCAGATACTCAGCACCACACCCCGAAATAACTGGCCATGTAACCTTGAGCAAGTTACTTAACCCCAATTGCTTAAAAAAAAAAGAAAATATGGCAACTCAAAAAGACAAGTTCAGGAGACCGCTTAACAGCCCTTAACTGTATGTGTTCCATTAAAGTCTTGCTCCAATGTTTCATAGAGGTTTGATGGTAACTCAATATTCTCAAAAGCTCTGCCCACAGGGCATCAGTTCTTTCCAGTCTTACCAATCTCCTTCAGATATGGGTCTGATGACAGACTGAATTTCTCTTGTTCAAGGACCATCCTAAAGTTGGGAGATATTCATTACTAAGATTGTTGCAGGGATACTAATATCTTAGAAATAATGACTCTTAAAATCTATCTTCTGCATGAAACTTTTCTGATCCCCTAGATACTAGTGCTTTCTCTCCCAAACATCTTTGTACTTATCTGCTTTGTTTACATTTATTTTCATTAATTTTATATTAATATTCTGTATATATAGTTATATATTCTCTGTGTGTGTCTGTCTTTATCTTTGTCTCTCTCTGCCTCTGTCTCTGTCTCTCTCATTAGAATATAAGTTCATTGAGAATACAGAATGTTTCCTGCTTTGTTCCTGCCTCCCAGTTCCTAGCATAATGCTTGGAACATGCCAGGTGCTTTAACAAATACTTGATTGATTAATTGTTGCAAAGCAGTTATACTGATGATCATTGCACTGATGAAAGGAGTTTCCACCATGACAAAATGATAGTTTGGAACAATTACAAGTATATATTAAAATGAATTCCTCACTATGCATTAATAAAAAAATAAAGTTTTCACACCATCAGTTTTCTAGAAACTGAGGATGTATTCTTTTTCAGGTATGCTTTTTTTGCTACTATATTGAACAATAAAGAGACCTATACACCTAAAAAGATCTATAATTGCTCTTATATAAGCTGGGAATTTTCTTCTTGAGTATGGAAAAGAAGCTCATTGTCACAGTTGTCCATTATTGAGAAAGCACTTAGGGAAATGTCCACTTACCCATAATTTTGGTCTTTGATTTCTGTCATTTACAGTTAAATATTGGGAAGCTAATTTAATTATGGTTGCTGCAAAAATATTTAGATAGATAGACAGACAGGCAGACAGATAGACAGACAGACAGACAGTCAGACAGGCAGACAGACAGACAGACAGACAGACAGACAGACAGACAGACAGACAGACAGATAGATAGATAGATAGATAGATAGATAGATAGATAGATAGATAGATATTCTAAGACATAGCATGGGGAAACTATGGAGCAAGGAAGGTCTGTAGGTCTGTTTTCAAGTTATGGCTCCAAAACTTGCTGGCTTTGTGACCTGAGCCAAATCACTTGACCTACACAGGATGCCAGGAAAAGTGCTAAAACTATGAAGTACATATTAGTTGCCAATATGCAATGTGGTTGAAGTTTCCATATTGGGAACCTTTAAAATCAATAAAATCACAAGTCTTGATTTCCTAGGTATGAAGAGGTATATATGCATATGTATGTGTATAGGAATACACAACATATTTGTATGTTTCAAATGAAAGAATGAGAAAAGTTGAAAACTGTGCTGCTCTTTCATCACTGCAATATTTAAATGTTCAGAATACCCTTTACTAGGCTATAAATAATCACCAGACAAAATGCAGTGAATACCTTATATATGGTAATTTATTTATACATTTTAAATAATTGAACAAAAAAATAAAGACAAGCATAAACTTTGAGAAAGGAGGAGACTTTAAATGAAATTAAAAGTGGTAGAGCCATTGCTGCATTTGAAGAATACATTTAAAGGTAGATGTTCATAGGATTGAGAGAAAAAAAGGAAAAAAATAGATAGCTAAATAAGGAAGATTACGAAGATAACATGAAGACGTAGAGTGAAAAATATCATGATATGTCAAAGTAAATCAAGTCAATTCTTCTCAATCCAGGGGGCTCCAGTTTCCAGGTGCCGATCATTCTGCTTGCATAATGCTAATTGTTTGTATAGCTGAACAATGAGGGAGAAATTTAATCAAAGTTAACAATGTATATATAATTCCTTTTTTGATAACAATATCATTGCACTCTCTACTTAATCATTTTGGAGAAGAAAATGGCAAACCATTGCAGTGGCTTTGCCAAGAAAACCCCAAATGGGTTCACAAGGAGTTGGACGTGACTAAAAATAACTAAATAACAACAACACATACAACTGAAAACAATACTGTATGCCTTTCATACAAGTCAAATTTATAATTGTTCATCAATATTTAGCTGTTCTGAAAAAATGGTTGTTTTCATATATACTTTAAAATTACTGCACATAAAAGTAATGCATTGGTTCATATGATATCCTGTTTAGGTTTTTTTTTTACATGTATTGATTGTGTGTGTGTGTATTTATGGTTAATTGTTAAGTTCACAATAAAAAGAACACTTATTTAAAATTAATGGTAATGATGGTCTGGAGTTGGTTGAAAATACAAGTCTGGGAATCTGGGAGAGGGTGAATAGGAAGATGAATTTTGTGATCAGGAAACTGGAAAGAATACTGATATTTGACTTAGATTTAGAAAATATTTGAAAAAAAAGTGCAAAGGAGATAGCCTTCTTTGATTTTCTCCATATTCACAAATTGCTGACTTCTAAGTACCTAATTTGCAGAAAACTATATGTTTACTTCAAATTGCCATGCTTTTCAGAGTCCTGAGGTGAAGCTGGAAGAGGCTGCCACTCTTACTTCATTGCACTGTTGCCATCTTGAATTCCACATGCTGTTTTATACTTTGATTCAAAGTTGTCTATATTTTGAAATAGGCTAATGTATCAAGTTATTGACATCACTCTCCTTAGCTATTCCTCCTAGTATATACATATGTACATATATGTGTGTATGTGTACATATATATGTGTATGTGTACATATATGTGTATGTATTTTTAAACCAGATAGCCAGTTGGGGCATTTCAATCCCACATCTAATTATGATTCTGTTCTCTCTTATGACTGACAAGCTTCACAGGTAAATTTTTACTCCAGGACAAAACTAATCTTACCTAAATCATCCCTTAGCATAGATACCAAAGCATCCCCTCCACTCCCACTCCCTGCCATACTGGCTCAGTCTCTCGTTTAAAAACTAAACTTGTTTTAGGCATTTGAAACCACACCAGGAAGATCATGCTATTTTATTACACACTTGGCAGTCTCCCTTCTCCTTGTTCACTTGGTGTTCGGTGTGTTCCGTGTTGCCCATTCCCCTTCAGTCTGGACCAGTGTCTGAGCCAAACACCATGGGCACCCATGGGGTGAACTTGGCAGCTGTGAGACCCAGATGCTGAGCTCCAGTTTGTAATTTTCCTGCAGCAGCATCTGGGTG
Organism: Petaurus breviceps papuanus; assembly: GCF_028583685.1. NCBI lineage: Eukaryota > Metazoa > Chordata > Mammalia > Diprotodontia > Petauridae > Petaurus > Petaurus breviceps. The sequence goes on along the minus strand of NW_027185764.1, from coordinate 46,789,195 downwards.
TTTGGTTGGCCTTTTATCTGGCTTATGTTTGCTGTCATGGTGGCTGTAGAAAGTCTGTGAGCTTGGCACAGGATTAGTCTGCTGGCCTCACTTGTCCCCACTGAATGTCACATCCTATTCATTCGCATTTAGTGATTGTACATTTTATCTTTAACTATACATTCAACTAAAAGGGATTGTGTAAACTCCCCTATGAGACTTAAGCATAGGACCTTTCTCAAGGTTCCCTCCACTACCACCCCCTGCCCTAGTCACATGCTCTGTGCTTTTTCCTTATATTCTCCGGTCTTAGCTTCCCTCTTATCTTGTCCCCATTTTCTTTGTGAATCAGAAACTGTAATAAAATGATTCAGTGGTTGGCATATGTGTGCATGAGCCATTTCTCCGTGATTGGAGCCCTAGGGCTCTACTCCTTATTTCTGTTTCAGGTTCTAATTTTAGACCCAGACCATCAAAATCCAATTCATATCTCATATTCCATATTCATTGTTTGAATCAAAGAACAAGGTTATTAGAGTTAAACCAGTGGGGTTTGGTCTTTTAATCAGAATATTAAGGCAGCATGGGTGTCTGTTTTTAATATAGTGCTTCAGCAAATTTGAAATACTTATTTGCTTTATGGTCTCTTCAAAACAAGACCATATGAAGCATCCTAGGGGGAAAAAATAAAGTTTTGTTTTTTTGTTTGTTTAGTTTTTTTCACCTTCTCTTCTTTTAATTTAGTGTTTTTCCCCTGTTCTTGGTACAAGAGAATTTGGAATAAGAAAATTTTCCTTTGTATTTAGGATTTATGAAATGACCTCTCCTTGAAAGAATACCTTTCTTCCAGCAACTACAATTCACAAAGATTGTGATAGTAGAAAAAAATAAAATAAAATGAAGGAAATAAATAGTGAGCCCCAAAATGTTCATTATAAGATAGTATGATATTTAAAAATGGAAAATATATTAAATTTAAAAAGGAAAACATATATTTCTAAGTAATAGGAATAATTTAGATCTTAATTCATTTTTTTTCTTTAGACCTTCACTAATGAAAAAAATCAAAAAAGATATCAATTCATTGACTGTCCTTGCTCTGAAAATACAACTCCCTATATGGTAAGATGTGTGACACCCATCTAGCAGACAAGAGCTTACAATCCTGTTCATTAATTTTATCACTAACATAAACTTTTAATATGCATATGATCAGTATATAGGACTTCCAGGGCAGCTTAAAATGACTGTAACCTGTAATTACTGTTCCTGTACTTGATTATAATAATCTGATTGCAATTATTCAGTGATTTTAATACAAGCCCCAAGCTACATAACAATAATTCAAGTGCAGTGATTGGGAACATGTTTCTGTTTGGCTGTGAAATGATGTTTTAATCCGTACTGATTCAGGGATCTGGCTATAGTTCTGTTCATGTAATTAAGGCACATTTATACAGTCAAGTAGAATAACTTTAGTTTGAAGCGAATTTAATTAATGCAAAGGCTCTATATAAGTCAAAATAGATCATAAGCATGAATTCCTTATGAGGAATAATAAAGCCAAGATCTTGGTGGCTGGCAGACTTGGCCATTCTGATAACCTATTCCCAATTCACAGATGCAGGTGTATGGGGGGCAAAGGAAGGGGGAGGCAGAGGAGGAGCCAACCAAACACTACATCAGCTGGGTGTTACTACCATGGTCCTAAATATTTCATTGAAAGACTGCACTTAAAGGGCTGAAAGGCTGAATGGCTAATCAGGAATTTAGTTTGTACTGTAGAAAAGTTTCTAGACATACCTAAATTGGAGAAACATATTTTGCAAATCAATTTTTTAAAAGTCTGTGAGGCAAGGACAGAATGCAAGGAGAAGAAATGCCATCTTTGCCAAGTACTTTTGTCAAGTACTTTCAAGAAAGCAATATGGAGCTTCTCTTGCAGAAAATAAATCTTTGAAGAGAAGGAAATATATCGCATACTCTATCTGTGGCAACACTATGATTTTTTTTTTAAGAACAAGCAGTAAACCTTGACTCCAAAATGGGAAACGCAGAACCCAAAATAATGCAGTGAGACACTTAAACTTAATCTAATGGTAAAGTGATAGTTCAAAATGAGAGATATACAATGCTATAAGAAAAGGAGAATATTTTTAAGCTACTGTCTTGAACTAGAATGTCAGAGTTATTGGACTGCCTGAAGGGGTGAAGGAGCCAGACCCAATAGACTTCCTTGAAAAATAGATCCCTAAGGCTCTTCAACTAGATGTAACAAGCGACCCAATTTACTTGGAGAGGTGCTTAAGGATTCCAGGAAACAAAGGAGCAATGAGAAAAAGTAAGGTAGAACTTGGTTTTTGTATGGTCTCCAAAAGGAGAAATATAGGGTGAATGTTAATTCTATGTCAAAGAAATGAATTGCAAAATAGAAGGGGCACAAAATGCTTTTTGCTTCTGACACTGAACCTATCATGCAAATAAAGGACTAAGCATTGTTATCACTCAAAGTAGCTTTCATAGTTGATGGTATAGATATAGATGTATTAGAACCAGATAAATGAGTGATCAAGTATTGTTCTTTAGAGGAACTATCACATGATAAATACAAGGACAGAAGAACAAGCAGAGAGGAAGCAAGAAATACATAGTTCTGTCCAGGATTGTTCAGGCACTGAGGGTAACACCCTCGAGCCAATTATTGTGATCTCATTTAACCCTGAGTGATTTTTAACAGGGTAGAAGGCATACAATCTGGCATATGATCTCCATATGCACTTGGCAATGTTTTTGTATGACATTCCCATGGGGAGTTACTTTCTTTACCCCTTTGTTCTCTGAAGAATGTGTTTTACCGGGCTTTTAGCTCAGATGCCATTGTGAAACCACTTCCATTTCTTTGCTATTATGAGTAGATTTTATACCATTGAATTATACCAGTGACATCTCTTGGAAAACACAGACCCTTCCAGGAAAGAAAAAAGGAAGAACAAACAAACAAAAACAAAATCAAACAAACAACAAAACCTCTTATTCTATTTGTTGAGCTAGATATTTCCTTTGGCTACTTAGTCCTGAAACTATTATTTAAAAAGACGTGTCACAAAAACATAGAAACCATCATCGATTAATCAGTTTTAACTTATTTGTTTTCACTGGTTCATAGTTAAACATCTCTTTGACCTTTCAAAATACACTGTTTCTGTAGCATATTTAATTTTAAAGAAATAATTGGCTGGATTTTTTTCAGGCTTGACTCATAGAATCCTTGAACGTTAGGGTTGGAAGGGACCCCAACGCACGTATAATCTAACCCATAGCTCATAGAGAAATATCTTTGTGTGATGAGATAAGATGAAACCTTTACTTGTAAATCTCTACTACAGAAACACTATTTCTGGAAGCAGCCAGCACCACTTTTGAATATTTTTGGTTGTGGGAAGACTTTTTGCTTTATCTGACCCTAAATTTGCATCTCTTGATTATTCACCTGTAGTTCTCAATCTTGTCCTCTGGGGCAAAAATAAAATGGGTACTCCCTCTTGCTCATGACTCAATACTTGAAGGCATCTATGATCTTATCATTTTGGAAGTTCCTTCCAAATATGCAGATTGCAATCCACCTATACCTGTCCAATGTGCATAACTCTATACATGTCTCCCTCATATGCAGATTCATGCAAGATACTGGAATACTTCCTTGCTTTCTCCTGAGATCATGAGGTTCCAGTGAAGCAGAGTGGAATATATCCTTTGTCCCTGACACATGGATGCAGCATTTTCTCTTCCTACATTATATTTTCTTGGTGATCTCAATGAATGAATCAATCACTAAACATTTACTACTACATAAAAGACACTGTGCTAGGCACTGGCGATACAAATAGAATGAATGAAGGAACTCCTTATTATGAAGAGTTTACATTCTAATGAGGAGAGCAACAAGAATAATTTTTTCATGTACACAGAATTAATATGATGAGAATAAATAAAAATAATTAAATAAAAGTGATTTGGGAAGCATATATAGTGAAAATTAATTTTACTATATTAAGAACATAGTAGGAGTAAGTTTGTTATTCAAGCATAACTGACAATGTAATTCGAGTCATTTTTTAAACTTAAGATAGTGTCAAGCTAGCATAAATGATGCCATTCATTTTAAGTCTCCATTTCATAATTAACTGTCTTGAAAAAAGGTTTTTATTCTTTAAATTGTTTTTCATTAATAAGATAAACACCTCTGTTATATGATAGAGCAAACAACATGTGTGTATTTCTCAGTTTTTTTGATGTTGATAAAGAAATATTAAACAAGGAGGTGTTCATCAGTTTGGGAACGACTAAAGAAATTGCATTGTTTAAATGTAATAAAGTATTATTGTACTGTTTTTAAAAATGAACAAAAGTTTCAAAGAGATCGAGGAAGATTTTTATGAACTAATGCAAAGTGAAGTGAACAGAACCAGTGGAACAGTTTATTCATCAATATTATTAAAATGTAAAAGTTTCTTTTAATAATCTTTACAGATATATTCTCTGTTCTTTTGTGTCGTTCTCTTTCAATTTTCATTTCAGATGACTTAATTTACTTTCATACTTTTCCAAACTTCCCTTAAACTAGGGCAGCTAAGTGCTGTAATGGATAAAATGCTCGGTTGGGGGTCAGGAAGAGGAGACTTCCTGAGTTCAAAACCAGTGTCAGACACATCCAAACGGTGTGACACTGAAAAAGTCACTTAACATTGCTTCAGTTTCCTCATCTTTAAAACGAGCTGGAGAAGGAAATGGTAAACCACTCCAGTATCTTTGCCAGGAAAATCACAAATGGGGTCATGAAGAGTTAGAAACAACTGAAAAATGATTAAACGACTTTAATCTGGTTTTTCCTTCTACTCTTTTTCTCTCCTCTATGACACAACATGGATTATAAATGTACTTGGTCTTTTCCTGTGAGATTTCACAAAGGAGTTTATACCAAAACTCAGTATTTCCTTTGACTGCCATTTTTCTTTAGTTGGAAAGTAAATAAAATGTTCACTGACTAAAGCACTTTATAAACTCTTTTGGTCTTTTTGTTGTAGTAATAGTTTTATATCCATTAGACCAATAAAAAATTATTAGAATTGCCCTTGTATAGTTTCCATCAAGAGAAAAAAAAATCCAGAATAGCTATCACAAATAATTGATAATAAAACATGCAATATGAACAAAAGAAATGACATCAACATTGATTACAATAATTTTCCACAAGAAAGTCAATATTTTAGAATCAGATCACTCTCACCTCTGACCACACACACACATATATGCACATGCCCACACAGACACACACACACAATCCATACTTAATATATTATGGTCCTTTAGCCCGTTATCATGGAGCATCAATATTTAATTCTTATTATCCTCATTTATGTTTGAGGACTAAGTATACAGACTTTAAGTGACTTACGGTCACCCAACTAATAAGTATCTGAGGTTCAATTTTAACTGATATATCCCAGACTCTAAATTTTAAGTCGTATCTCTGAGACTCTAATGCAGTGCTCTTTCTACTGTGTCACTTGGTGCCTAAGAAAGGAGAAGAAAAACAAACTTTTTAAAAGGGCCTACTATGTGCTAGGCACTATGTTAAGCACAATATTATTTCAGCTGATCTTCACAGCAACCCAATGAGGTGAGTGCTCTTATTATTCTCTTTTAATTGATGAGGAAACTAAGGCTGACGGCAGTTAAATTACTTGCCCAGAGTAAAACAGCTAGTCAGCATCTGAAGCCTGATTTGAATTGTTGTTCTTGGTCATCCTTTATTTTTGAAGGCCAATGACCTCATGAGATGATGTCTTTACTTGTACATGAATTATATTGAAATGAAATAGTTACACAAAGTTGTCAGCACTACTCTCTCTTTCTGAGTCATCAAAGTCTAGGGGGGACATAAAAGTTAAGAGGACCAGTGATGGCCAGGAATGCAATGGATGTGCTTGGCATCTTTGACATCTGGTTTGAAAACAGATTTTCTTCTGACTCTAGGACCAATACACTACCTATTGTAATCTAGCTACCTCCAGGCAGCTATTTATGACCTATCTAACTCAAAGTTTTACATCCTTTCTGCGAGAATAACATGAGAAACACTTTATCAAATGCCTTTCTAAAATCTCAGTAAATTGTCTGTAACATTCCTCTCATCTATCCAATTGGAAAACCTGTCAAAAAAGGCAATAATGTTAGTATGACATGATCTATTCTTGCTGAAACCATGCTAACTCTGTGATTACTGTGGATTTTTCCCCCAGACAATGAATTTATTAAAAAGCATCAAAACCTCTACTCTAAGGATACAAACATAAAACTTGTTGGAAGGGGTTATGGGACAGTACAAATTGTGGCATCATTTAAGAATGACTAGGCATGATAAAATAAAAGATGTTCCCTAACATTATCTTAATTAATATTCTCTTATTTCCATTCCTTCAGTCCCTCTTGTTCTCCACAGTCTTCCAAAGATCTCCAAAAGTGACTCAGGAATCACACTTGCAAGTTCTTTCAGCATTCTAATAATTTTCCCTTCTTTTTGTGATCAGTTAATACATCAGTGAATTTGAGCAATGGTTCTGTACTTTTGTCATTTTCCTCTTTCCCCCCAATATCCCTATAAATTTCCTTTTTCTGTAGACTCTACCCTTGCTACTGTCAGCTCAGTATGAGGTTTACCACTGCTTCCACTATCCTTATAGCATTATAATGACTTTCCATTTTTATCTTGTTATATGTTCTTCTTACAGCTTCCGTAAGTTTTTTGAAATTTAAGTTGCTTAGTAAGATCTTTATGTACCCACATTGATATCTTAGGAAACCTCTTGTTTTCCTTTTCACAAGAATTTTTTTTTCTCTTTGGGCCTTCAGAATTTCATTTTTAATTGTTTCTCATTCCTTTGGGGTTAACTTCCCCTACAGAAATTTAGTCCATGGAATATTATCTTCTAAACTCTTTGAAATTTGCTTTCCCAACGAAATAGGGCATGCTTAGCTTTTATTAGCCACTTCCATAATCCCAACTCCACTCAGGAACTACTGAGTTGCTACCACCCCAGAGAGACCCCAGGTCTTTTCTACTGATGATGTTTAGTTCCAAAAAAAGTATTCCCTCTTGTTTATTCCTCCATGTTTTAAAAGAGAGATTTGCCATCAAGAAAAATCAAGAAGAGAGAAAATTCCAGCAGATGTCCAGGTAAATTAGGTCCCTAATCATTTCTATATAATGCTTTTGTTCCAAGCTTCTGACCAATTTCCTAAAATACTTATCTATTTCTTCTTTCTGTCCAAGTGGTCTGTAATATACTCTGTTGCTAATATAATTTGTCTATCTATGTCCATTCATTTTAACTTGAAAGTTTTCCATCTTGTTTCTCTACACTCATTCCTGTATTTCTTCATGAACATATATTCTTAATTCATAATCTATGATTCTTGTGTATTTATGCATCCTAATTGTTTTAATAAGGCCATCCAGAGCCATATTCTAGTTATGAGTCTCATCCCATAAAGACCCAGTGATACTGATGAGATGCAATTTATGTCCTCACTTCAAGAAGCCTAATTTGTCTTGTTTGCTGTTTATATGTTATGTATTTGTGTAGAGACATTTAGGACCATGGAGGTGACTGTTGGTTCTTTCCTTGGATTTTTCCCCATAACAACTGGTAATACTAATAGCTATTTATTTCATTGCACTTATTGGGCTCAGTTTCATCTCCAGGGTTCAATTGATGCTATTAAGTATGTTAAAGTGTTCTGAATGTAAAGATTTTCTTTACTGGTTCCTTAGACAGGGTATACCCAGATGACAGCAACAGGAGCTGCATAAACTCTGTCAGACAAACTGAGTCTTCTGACTATAATTATCTCAGAGGGAAAGAAAAAAAAATTGTGCTCTTTAATCTCATCAATTTCTATACTTTTGTAACTTGTTTCATTTTAAATAATCCATTTTTATTGATATGGGCAAGCTAGGAATGTGACAAGCACTTTTGAGTCTTGAAGGACAGAAACATTTTTCGGTGCTGTTTGCCTGATAATCTATCAACTAGAAAATATCAGTAGCTATGCTTATTTCTGTGAAATAAAAATAAATCTTAGCCTTCAATGTAAGTGTTGTCTGCTGAACATTTTATACTGGAATAGCTTTCCTTTTTCTATGAAATTCTTCTAGAATATAAACCTATATTAATTTTCCATCCTTCACCAAATTATTGGTGAAGAGTAATTCATGATATTATAACATTTATAGCTGGAAAGGACTTTCGAAATCATTTAGTCTAACCAACTCCATCATTTTACAGTTTAAGAAACCAAGAATCCCAGAGAAGTAGATTTCCCAAGCTCATACTGATAATAACAGTGAAAACTAGGATGACAGGAAATTATGATGTTCAAAATTCTTGAGGCAAAAATCATAGAATGTTAGGGCTAGAAAGGGGACTATAAGCTAGTCAATAGCTAAGCAAAGGTTCTACCCCAGGTCTTTTGGTTCCAAATCCAGTTATTAATTCCACTCTATCATAGGTATGTTTCATGTGACTTATTTGCCTCCTTTAGGAGTTCTCTACGAGATCATTTCTTCTATCTCTGATCTTCAGTCTCTCTATATTCACTGGCACCTTCCCAGCTATCCACAAGCATGCTGAGGAAGAGCTGAGCATCTATTAAAATTAAGGCAAAAGAAAAACCCTCTTTAACTCTATGATGCTCCAAAACCATCTTTCTTTATTTTTTTTTCTTTCTTTTACTACTAAGTCCTGGAATAAGTCATCTACCTCAGAAAGAAAAAAAAGAGCCATGAGGTAGAAGTTGAAAAGAGATAAATTTAAGCTTGATTCGGGAGAAACTTCCTCATACCTGAGTATAATGGGCTGAGTTGGGAGGAAGTGATTTTCCCCTCTAAATAGAGGTTGGACAATCACTTATTGGGAATATTGTAGTGGGAGTTAATTTTTGGTTTCTGGGATAGCCTCAGTGACTACTGAAATTCTTCATTTTATTTTATTTTTTTGCTTTATGGAGGGCAATTGGGGTTAAGTGACTTGTGCAAGGTCACACATACTGAAATTCTTTTCAATTGTAAAATTAATTGATTCTGAGTTATTCTCAGTGCTATCAGACTTGGTGGAAAGCCAAGCAGGAGTAGCTTTCAAGAAGAATGCTGCTGTGAACAGCTTTTCAAGGTTCTGATTACACAGTATAGTGAACACTGTAATTATTCAATAACAAATCAGAACAAAACATTCACAGAAAATCAAAATACAGCATTCAAAATAGCTTATCATTAAAATGGCCAAATAATTTTCACCACAGTGGTCACAAAGTTTTGAACAAAGAACAATCATTTAGTAACTCGGTCATTCAATCATCTCAATCATTCAATCATCCTTAAGGAGGCTTGCCTCCTCAAGGGTCACAAATTACAATAGTCAAAGTTCTCCACTCATGGAACATAATAAGTTACAAATCACTCACTTATTCAGTCATCAATTACTATTCAATCATCAGAAAATACACAAGCCCTCTACCCCTAGATCACTAGTAAATTACAATTTCCTGAGTCAGTACACAGTGTCCAAGTAAAGTCTTCTTTCAGCTTGACCTGGGGTGGTCTCTCAGATTCCCTGCATCGCTTTCCATGGTCCCAGATCCTACCTGGATTCACCAAACTGTCACCTGGGTTCAAAGGCAGACAGCTCCCAGGTCCTTGTCCAGCTCTCTGCACACTTCCTGTTCCATGCTGAAGCTCACAGCATCCACTCCACCTTAAATCCTTCACAGTCTCTGTTCCCAGGAAGTTAAGGCTTAACAAAGCCACAAACAGGTTCATTCAAAGTGCCAGCATCACATGCTTCCTCAGTCTGTTGCAGCTCCAGCTGGCCCTTGAACATCTTTGGCAACTCCCAGAAGTTCCAGCTGGCCCTCAGATTCAGCGGCTCCTCAGCAGGAGCTGCAGGTGGTTCCCAGAATCAAATTCAATTCACCCAGGTTCCCAAGATCAAAATTATTCTCTCCAGCCTGGGGGGCCTTTCCTCTTCAGCCTCCCCAGTGGCAGCAGCTTCTGCCTCCACGAAGCTTGCTCCATGAAGATCTGTCTGCCTCAGCAGGGACTTCTCCTTACACACACACACACACACACACACACACACACACACACACACACACATGCTTGTACTCATGCATACACACAAACATGCATGCTCCATTAGCTTCTTCTTGTTTCAGCCAACCCCTTCCTGTTACATCAGCAACAGGGGTTCATACCTTCTGTTTCTTTAACAGAGGCTTGATTAATTACTAAGTGCTAAGTACCTCTCAGCTTAGTCATACAAAAGGAACTTCGAATTTCCTTATATTACACTTGGTGACTCTCTCCTTTCCCAGTCCTTGACTTAAAGTCTTTAGAGATGTTCATATTTGCAAAATACCAGACAGAGATTCTTCTCAGTCTTTTGTAAGGTATACTCCATCCCTTATATAAGGCTAGCATTTCTATATTTTAAAGCTATGCTCCAGAATCCCAAATCCCATTCTCAGGTACTACTTCTTAATCAACTATTTATTTCTAAATCTGCCTTTTTCTTCTGCATTCTTTGCCTTTGACGGTAATAAGATGGCACATATTCCTAGCATGGTAACTCACTTATCCTTATGATTTTTGCCTTTGAAAGGATTCTGATGTCAATAATGGCTACTTCCATGTTGAGAAACCCAACAGACTTGTTCCAGTAGGAATTGTATGGAAATATTGCTAGATCTTGAGCATGGGAGATCAGCTTCAAGAGAGAGAGTTGAGACTGTCAGTGAAAGCAGATTCTACAGTCGTAGTTGATTTAGAGTTGGGAGAAAGACCTCAGAGATCATTTAGTACACCCCCTCCACAGTTTTCCAAATGATGAAACTGAGGCCCAGGGGAGCTAAACGACTTGTTTAAAAGACTCATACAAGGATCGAGAAGATGCATTTGATCTCTTCAATAAGTGTTCTATCAAATAATCAATCAATGCTTCATCCTCAAGTGCATGTAGCATGACACATGATAGGTACTTAATATTTATTTACTTACTTGATTGAGGAGAGATTCCAGGAAACTTGTGTGTTTCTGCATGGAAAAGCATAACCCTGATTCTGTGTAGATTGTCCTTGCTCAGTTCTGAAATAGTAATTAATTCATGAAGATCAAGTTTCTTAGCTAGCTTTCTTTCCCAGCCTGGAGAGAGAGACAGACAGAGAGAGAAACAGACAGACAGACAGAGACAGACAGACAAACAGAGACAGAGAGAGACAGACAGACAGAGACAGACAGACAGAGAGACAGACAGACAGACAGACAGAGAGAGATACAGAGAGACAGAGAGAGAGAGAGAGAGACAGAGAGAGAGACAGAGACAGAGAGAGACAGAGACAGAGACAGAGAGAGACAGAGAGAGACAGACAGACAGACAGAGGGAGAGACAGAGAGAGGGAGAGACATAGACAGACAGAGACAGACAGCGACATACAGAGAGAGACAGAGATAAAGAGACAAAGAGACAGACACAGACACAGAGACACAGAGAGAGACTGAGACAGAGACACACAGAGAGGGATAGACGGAGAAACAGAAACAGAGAGAAAGACAAAGAGAGACAAAGAGAAAGAGAAAATAGAGATGGAGACAAAAAGAAAGAAACAAAGAGTTAAAGACATAAAGAAGCAGAGGCCCAGAGACAGAGTCAGATATAATGAGATAGAGATAGAGGGAGAGCAAAGACAGAAACAGGCATAGGCATACAGAAAACCAAAGAGATGGTGAGAGTATCAGAGATAAAGAGACCTTAACCCAGAAAGGGTTTCTAACTGAGGAAGGAACTGATTCCAGGGATCAGGTGTAATGTTCAGTGTATGTTACATGTGAGTTATGTTTTTACTTTTATTTCTTTTCATCTAATCTGACAAACACTTTATAAAATACGGGCATTAAAAGGGTACATCAATGAAATCTGTCCCAGTTGTATAATGAATGGGAGTCGCTTAAGAATTAGGATTAAAGGGGCCAATCAATTAGATCAGCAGAAACACAAATCCACACTCCTAGATGGTGTGAATATAGTTAATGATCAGTGCCAGCTTCCCTGAGATTTTGAAAAGGAGATGGACAAGGTTGTAATATGCACAACAGAGTGTATTTTACCCACTCTGTTTTGGGTAGTCCATAGTATGTCAACAAAATGACATTTAACAGTAATACTTTTAAGTTGAAAAGCAAATTTTCTTTACTATTATGATCCCATTCCCCAGGATGCATATGTGTTAAGGCTTAGCTGACCTGAGAGACCTGGTGTCAGCCTCATCCCTGTGGCTTTTACTCTGTGGGGAAAAGTTAAATTTTCTAAATCCTTGCCCTTTATTTCTCATTAACAAATTCAAAGAATACCTTCACTATAGTGGTCTAGACTATTTCACCTGCTTCACCTCAAGTATGTGATCATTTTTGTTGTGCAGTTATTCAGTTATGTCTGACTCTTTGTGATCCCATGGACAGATGTCCATGTGGTTTTCTTGGCCAAGATAGTGGAGTGATTTGCCATTTCCTTCTCCAATGGATTACTGATCCATAGGTGAACAGAAGTTAGTGACTTGCCCAAGGTCACATAGCTGGGAAGTTTCTGCATCTGTATCTGAATTCAGGTCATCCTGACTCTAAAGCACACATTCTATCCACTATGCCATCCAGTTGCCTCTCAAATGCTTGGGTCACTCTCCAATTAGAACCTCTTCAGCTCTGTCTAAAAATTCCATCTAATTTTGATCCCTGAGTGATGGGAGCACATGTTCTGTAGCATATCTGAGCCACTATCCTGCCGATTTAGCTGGGGACAGTAGGGACTGCATGCCTGTGCTGTTCCCGGTGGACATCTGTTCCCCTCTCATAGCTGCCATTCTTGTGTGACAGTATCACTCTTTGGAAATAGCACCCTACTCTTTTGCCCTGTACTTTATACTCAGTTAATGTCAGAATTGGAATTTTAATTCACCACAAGCTCAAAGTAAGACACTAATATTATAATGAAGGGAAAACAGAAAGTTCCCATGGTCTGATCTGACTTAAGTGCTCCCTGTGGAGTGATGAATTTTATCTTTCAACTTCTAGGGAAACATATACTTTAGTATGACTCAATATGTCATTTTTTGCCCCTCCCCTGAATCTGTGACATCCACAGTGAGGCAGGGTGCTGTGTCATTTACAAAGGAGAGAAAAATTCAGGCTTACTCCCTTCCTTCCTTCCTTCCTTCCTTCCTTCCTTCCTTCCTTCCTTCCTTCCTTCCTTCCTTCCT